>NC_133312.1:4668140-4748198 GCF_012295235.1 Primulina huaijiensis | reverse complement strand
TAAAAAAAAAAAACAAAAAAAAAAAAAAAACTAAGATTGCATGTATCTGAATTAGGTTTTTGTGCAGGTGTAGCACATATTCACAATATGCAGTGAAATATATTAATTAAACACAAATAAAATTTGATGAATAAAAAAAGACAGAATAAATCATGCACAAATATAAATACTTGTGCGGTGCCTCAGGGCAAAACATTCACTAAAAAAACTAGTCGATTTACAAAATTAATACTAGTAAATTGAATAAAAACCAGTTCTCTCATCAAGCGAGGGAATAAAGTGCATCCAAAACTATTAAACAAAACCACGTGACCAAACTATGGATGCAATGCCTGTGAGCCGAAATCTTCTTTGATAAACAACACACTAATCAACGCAGTAACTAGGTGTTGTGCTGGAATGTCATTAATACTCCACGGCAACACAACAATAGTCCGAGAACCAAGTTTTCAATCTTGTTCAGTCTTTTCTCCCGAGGCACCTATCTCTCTTGATGCATCTCTCATGCAAAACATCTATGCACTCTTATTTATAGACTTCCTTACCTTAAAGTTTATTCCTTTTATAGAGTCTTACACAAATATAGAAATAATTTTTATAAGAAAATAAAATCTTTTAATCAATCAATCATATCTATAGATATTATCGCAAATCTTATAATAGATATCAATAATCTAGAAAATCTTACTAGTATAGAAATGCAAAACTCCATATTTGCTTATGCCGATTTCTCCTTTGAAACCTCTTGAACGACTTTTTCTCCAAGGATGAGTATCGGAGTCGGTCATTGTCGTTTAAAAGCCCTGGACTAAACTATAAATTATGTTCCATTCTTATCTTCCGATCAATAATTTGTCTTCCACTCTGAGCACTGCTTCTTACAAAAGAAACTTTTACATTATCCATTTTTCATCAGATGCATATATAAATATGAGCTAAGCTTTCAGTTGTGTCACGTCCCGAGACCGGGGTTAGTCGACACCGGCGTTATTCAACAATCACATAATTGCTAAACAACAAGCCTCGTAGTGCAATATAAACCAAAACCAGGTTATATCATAAATATACCATAAAAATGAAATCGTCTTTACAATAGTAACTCTGAAAACGATAAAAATCTGCGGAAGCGTTTACAACTAGAATTAAAAACTCACAAGAACATATTCTTAATTAAAATTCTCCATGCGTCCACTATCAGCCCAAAAACTGATGTCTGATTCTTTTTTCTCTATTTCTTCTTCTAATTTATCTGGGAGGGTAGAATAAGGGGTGAGTGATATGGTCGTCACTCAGTAAGCGGAGGCCGTTCGAGCACAACATAAAAATATTTACACAATTTTCGAAAATAACACATAAACATATCATGTTTTTCATAATGTATCATCATATTCATATCATAACAGCACTGCGATTCTTCCACCTTCTATAGTTTACTGATATCAGTCCCTAAGTTTTAATCCTCTAAGGGGGCGAGGCCATAAAATGGTTCTATCCCACCGTGAAGGGCCATATGTTGGGATTCCCACCCATTTTCAATGAATCCTCACAGTGTCAACAGGTAAACGTACCAAAATTTAAAAAAAAAAAAAAACGTAGAGACAGACTGACGGTGCTCGACCTAATTTTTCGAAAACAAGAAAACATATAACCAAAATTATGAATTTAAAACAAGCCCACTTACCTTAGACCTGGAAGAAAACATGAAGAATTCGAAAATCATAGAAGAATCATGCAACCGACACTTCGAAAACGCAAAAGCACATCGCTCGGAAAAAATCATCTGTCTTGAAAAATTTGTTGCGCCTTATTGAACCGTTGGATCGGGCTCAAACTTTCACAGTACGTTCAAACATTTGTCAAATCAATTATGAACGGTGGAGATCGAGTTTGGAAGTCGTTTAAACCTACATATGGATGAAAAACCGTAGGTATGCTGTTTCCAGCCTAGAATCTGAGCAGTTTTCTTGCGAAGGCTATAAAAAAAAAACTAACCGTTGGATTAGGCCGAAATTTGGATATGTTATTCAAAACATATGGAAGCACATTCTGAACAGTGGAGATCAGAATCCGTATACCCGAACGAGAGAAACGAATTTCTGAACTTGGACAGAATTTTGATGACTCGTGCAGAATTTTGTAGAGGAATTTCGAAAATTAGAGAGCAAAACTCGAAAATTTGAGGTGTAAATTCTGAATGAAAGCTTCTCCTATTTATAGGGGGTGACTGCTATCGAGATCGCATATTATCTCCTCCTTTAAACACTGAATTAAATTTTGAATCTAAGATAGATTATTATCTCTTATCTATCTCATTATCCTGCACTACAAGAAAAAAGGCCTACGACAACGGTTTTTTCCCGTTGTTGTAGGCCTTTTAAAACCGTTGTTAGAAGCCCTGTGGTTAAAGGGGCTGCTCAAAGACAACGGTGAAAAACCGTTGTCCGAGACGTCTAAAGATGACGGTGAAAAACCGTTGTCGTAGGTATCTAAAACCGTTGTTAAAGGTCCTGTGGTTAAAGATTTCGCTAAAAGACAACGGTTTTGGAATGTTGTGGTAGTTACAATTTGCAACAGTTTTTAAACTTGCGACGGAAATCATAGTTAATCGTCGCTAAAATTAGCGACGATCGTAATTAAAATGGTCGCTAAAGAGCGACGGTTTTATACATCGTCGCTAAATTTAGCGACGGTTTTTTTAAATATCGTCGCTAATATTAGCGACGGTTTTTTAAGCTTTCCGTCGCTATTTTTTTAGTAAAATAAAAAAAAATTTCACTTTTAATATTTTAATAAATATACAAAAAAAACTAACAATACTAATTATATTCTTGATTTTAAAAATTTATTAAACTTTAAAGATAAAAACGAAATTAAAATGGTGTAAGAGAGAAAAATTTTAAGTGTTGTGAAGTTGTAGGGTAGAAAATGAACTGAGGGTCGGGGTATTTATAGACAGTTTGCGACGGTTTTGACAATTGCGACGGTTATTTTTTTAACTGTCGCCGATTTAAAATTAGCGACGCTTTTACAAGAACTTCCACTTTATTTAGCAACGGTTACAATAAACCGTCGCTAAATATAGCGACGGTTAAATATAAACAGTCGGTAATTATAGATCGTCGACGGTTTACGGAAACGGTCGCTAAACTTAGCGACGGTTATACAAACACCGTCGCTAAATTTAGCGACTGTTCTTGTAAATTCGTCGCTATATCTACATCGGCGACAGTTTTACTTAAAACTGTCGCTAATTTTAGCGACGGATATACTTAAACTGTCGCAATATTTAAATTAGCGATGGTATAGTATAACCGTCGCTAATTTTAGCGACAGATTTTACTTAAACCGTCGCAAAATCTAATATTGACAACAAAATTTGTAGAAAAACCAGTTAAAAGACAACGATTTTTTACAAACCGTTGTCGTAGCTTGAAGAAAAACGCTAATAGACAACATTTTAAAAACCGTAGTCGTAGCCCAAAAAAAAAAAACGCTCATAGACAACGGTTTTTAAAAACCGTTGTCGTAGATATATCAAAGACAACGGTTTTAAAGAAACTGTTGTCTTTGAGCGGATTTTTTTAGGCTACGACAACGGTTTTTGTTAAAACCGTTGTTAAAAGTAAAAAGACAACGGTTTTTGTTAAAACCGTTGTCTTTGATGTGTTGTTAAATACGATTTTTCTTGTAGTGCTTATTCAAATATCTATATCTCTTATCTTATATCTTTATCTAATATAATTTATATCATCTCAAATCTTATATCTCTATCTGGTATAATCTTTCCAACTTTGAATTTATATATCAAAATTTTACCTACTTATATTCAAAAAATTTCTTATTTAATTTCTTAGATCATGATCTATTTATTTATCCCAAGTTCAAAATATATACACAATATTATCTTAAATTTCGAGCTCCAAAAATATTATACACGATATAATTATCCACTAACTTTAGATAATCTTGCAAATCTTACATCTTATAATGATATAGATACCCAAAGATTACGCAAATTCTAGTACCATTAAATTATAAAATATTATCACGATTATGCAAAAATCTTGGATTTTACAAGTTGTGTTAGTGATTCTTTACCAAAAAATTATTCAATGAATCTCTTAAGCTTTGGGCTAGCTATCTCTTCTTCTTCTTTCTTTATTTCCTTTTTTGACATCCATAAAGTTGTTTCATGATAATATAACGTTTTAGTAAAACAAAAGAAAAATGACAATCAAGAAAAAAATAAAAATTAAAATATAGGACTTAGCAATAAGCAAAAAACAATAAAACTTGAGATAAAGATTTTTTTCTTCTATTCGAAATCCACTTATATAGAATTAACACAGATTTCCTTCAAGTTTATGAACGTACACAACAATTTAATCAATTAGACCATTAAAAAAATAATCACTCAAATTTATAAATAAAAAATTAAAAAACCAGAAAATATTATCATTGAAAAAATAATCACTCAACAAAGCAGCTAAGCAACTAAAGGACAGTATTTGACAAACCTTTATGAAATAAACAAACTTATCCAAAGGCAACTTTCTTTGAAAGAAATGGAGATGCGTGAAGGCAACTTTCTGTAATTTAAATACAGTGAAAATCAGATAAGTGATGTTCCCATTAAGTATTAAGGTAAAACCAATGAAGCCACGCCTGGTGATTCTTGTGAATTGCTACATTCCGTAATAACATAGCCGAAAATGTTGAAAGTTGAAATTTCCAGAAAGAAAAACATAGGTGCTAGATTTTTATTCTATCAATTTTCACATAATATCAATTGTAAATTGCCATATCAATAGTTTCTTCTTCAGTGCAGATTGGTACCTTTGTTGCATGTCTAATCACAGGAGCTTCATTCTCTTCCTCATATCTGCAGTCATCAGTACTTATTATACCACCATCATGATTTCATACGCGACCCCCATATCTGGCCACCTCTACGTCAAAAAGCTGCTGACCAACAATCCACATATGTCTTAAAAGACAACTTTCTTGCTTTCTTGAGAACAGTGACATTTATAGGATTTGTTCTAGCTTACCCTTTTATTACAAGTATTTCAATCGGGATTGGTTTGAGTGTGCTCTTGTGGCAGCAGCTCGGTTACATTTACACAGGCAACACTTATTTGAGTCAATTAAGCAGTGTGTGTGATTCTCGGGGCCGAAGAGGCCGGGGTGATCGCCAGTGTCATGTTGTTGCACGGACAATGAGCGGCTCATGACAGACTTTTAGGCGAATGTAACATGAATGAACTAATCCCACATTGGAATGAGAGGGATTCCAAAACTGTTGAGTTATGAGAATATGCAGTTAAGGAGTGCATGAAAAAATTTGATAGGTACTATTCATAACAATGTTCATATTCTTTTCGAGAACTCATCACATAAGAACTCCAAAATTAAGTGTGCTTGACTTGGGACAATTTTGGAGTGGATGATCTTCAGGAAAGTTTCCTAGGGTGCATATGAGTGAGGACATAAGCATGCTGGAAGGACTCGTCTTGATACAATGGTGACATTCATCGAATCTGGGACGTTTCAGTTGGTATCAGAGCCGACCTCTCTTAGTACAGTTTGTGGTTTGGGAACGAACTAAGCGGAAGCTGGTGAGCATGTGATGTCGGGGGCTGAAAAGGGCGGGAGGTGATAGCCGGTGCCGTAAGATTGCATGGACAATGATCGGCTCCTGGCAGGTTTCTAGGTGAAGAGAACATGAATGACCGATCTCACATCGGAATAAGAGGGATTCCAAATCTGTTCAGGTATGAGAATGTGCGGTTGAAGATTGCTTAAAAAGATTTGATAAATACTACTCATGTCAAGAAGGTGCATCTCTTTTTCCAAAGTTCATCATATAAGAACTCCAAAATTAAGCATGCTTGACTTGTGGTAATTCTGGGATGAGAGACCTTGTGAAAATTTTTTTAAGGTCCGTGTGAGTGAGGACATAAACACGCTGGAAAGACTCATCTCGGAACGGTGGGGATAGTCGTCAAATCCGAGACCTTACAGTATGGACAGTGTTGGAACTGCAGAAAGGGATTACCGAAATATTTTTATATTTTTTGGTTGTCCATGTAGAGCAACAATGTATTTGCCAAGTTATAAGAAATCAAGAAAAAGACACGAGAAATGAATGTTGGAGATTTAGTAATATTAAATCTATAAATCATGTGATTAAATCCATATATCACAACACGCTAAGAATTCATGTCAAATTATCAGAAAATATGAATAACAATAAACACGTACCAGAATCCATTGATAGATCGAGCGTCGGGATTATGGATCTTCCAAGACAACAGAGAATCGACTACCTTATTCTTGCCTTTGATGGGAGAAAGAGAGAGATCTAGAATACGTGTGCCGTATGTATTCTGTGTTATGTTCTTTGTGCCTTGGGGACCATAACCTTATATAACCTTAGCAGTCTTCAACCCATCATAGAAGACCTAATTGGGCTGGGTTTCTATACATAAAGTGGAACATATCAATTTATTTAATACTTTGGAAACTCATAATTAATTAGATCACTTTATTGGGCCTTTTATTAGAGAACTTGTCCATGTACAATTAATTAAATTATGTGAGCCCACAAAATAATTCCAACAAACTCCCACTTGGGCCACATAAGTTATCCGGATATTGTACATGCAAAAACTGGATTGAGCTCTTGCTATCTAAACCAAAATATTCCTTAACAATCTGGTCTATCAATTATACCAATATTGAACCAAAGCAGTCATCGTTACATTTAAAATCACTAGACCCATCAATGATCACAATATTAGCATAATCAATAACATAGATCAAGTATGGATGTGTAGCATGGAAATACATGTGTAGCATGGAAATACATAAATGTGATCCCAGAATAAAACATGCATTTCCAACTGGTCCTCCTAATGACTTCAAAGAGTCCAATAATAGACTTTCAACCAAATGCTAAACCGCAATGAAAGTCATCACTTTATTTCAGAGTAATTCAAATAAACTTTATTCTGTACAGAAACTTAAATCATGTCAAATGAGTCAATGCTTAAACCGAATACAAACTCCCATTGTACAGGCATATCAACTATATGGACAACACCAATGTGTGTCACATGTCCAAAAAAAATCTTGGGTGGCCAACCCATGACAAATGCATATGCAATTATAGAGTTTGCAATAACATGCTCAATTGACACACAATCAATCTAAATTATTTCTTTCCAACTAGAAACTTCATGTCACTATCTTTTCACTTTGAAAAGTTTCAGTTGATCTTTAAATATAATTAGCGGCTTTATTATCACAATTGATCCTCAATGGTATCTTAGACCAATGTTATTTCCGATGATAAAATTCCACAATTTTATTCGGAGTACAAATATCCAACTATTTCCAAATTAAATGTCAGATTTCCGATGTGTGAGCATAAAATCCTTAGTTTACTTTATGTACCGCATAACCCGATTAATAATCCAATGTCGGGTTTCTTAAATATCTACCCAACATTCTAATGATGTTTACGATATCTAAACAATGTTCTCTATAAATCCGAATGAGATTATCACATGATAAAATTTATACCACCACATATGTACACATAAACATCAATATATTCTTCTTAATGTTGACTTTCCAATTTACTCACTCCCACTGAAGTCAACATACGAAATTAATTTGCATTTAATTTCAAAATTTCATGTATGCATAATGTCAATGTCATTTAAAATATTGATGTTCAATTTATCAAACTTATCAATCAAGGAACTCATACCAAACATATTTAAATTTCGAAAAATTGAAAATACCACATGGATAAAGTAAAAACTTGATTTGTCTAAACATGAAACTAAAATCAAATTTCGTCTTTTAAAAAAATGTGCAAAAAGTAATTTTTAATTCAAATACAAAAAAAAAAAACTCAGTTCCTAAGTAAAGCTTTTTTTTAAAAAAAAAACACCAACAATCTTATTGTCTTTTTCCATATGATGTATCTTTCACCATCAGTTGACAACTGGCTCCTTAGGCAACCCTTTCTTTGCACGCCAATTGACGTATTTGGGACAATCCTTCTTCACATGCCCATCAGTCTTTTTGCAAAAGAAACAGGTGATCACTTTATCTTGTTTCTGTTGCTCCATATGCTGTGAAATGCCAGAGTTTCCTTCCTTATTGGTCCATTTCTTTTTCTTATTGATGCAATTACCTTGATAGTTAGATGTCAAGTGAGCACTTTCAATCAGATCTTGTTTCAATCTCTCCTCCTCCTGAACGCACTGCGCAATAAGCTCATTCAAAGTCCACTTTTCTTTCCGGGTATTATAACTTATTTTGAATTGATTAAATTGCTCAAGCAGAGAGATCAAGACTAAATGCACGACTATGTCTTCCGAGAATTCCAACTTGAATGCTTTTAGTCGAGTCACAAGCTTTGACATTTCCATTATGTACTCCCTTATGTTTCCTTTCTCTTTATACCGCATTGAGACAAGTTTAGTCAGAATAGTACTTGTCTCGACTTTTTCATTTGCAGCGAAATGATATGCTATTTGAGTAAGGAACTTTTTTTTTTGGCATCATTTTCTTCAGGAATTGCACCCCTTATAGTATCTGGAATGGAATGTTTCATAATCATCAGACTCATGCGATTTGATCGCTCCCACTTTTCCAAAGAACCTTTTTGATCAGCAGTTCCTGAACTGGTCAAAAGTGCGGGTCGATCTTCCCTTAGCGCATAGTCCAAATCCATGCATCCGAGCACTATCATAACATACTCTTTCCATTTCTTGAAGTTTGAGCCATTAAGTACTGGAATGTTCTTCATATTGTCAGATATAGAAGATGCTATAACAAAATAGAACAAAAAACTCACAATAAATTATAGTTCATGCATATATTTAAATTAAATAAATCACAAAATATAAGCATGCTGGTGGTGGGCCCATAAAAAAATACCTAACACAACATTGATATTTAGTCTTTGAACAAAAATAACAATGGTACCCTCAAATATCATGGTTATTAAATATTGATAATAAATCCGACCAACAGTATGCTTTTCTTTGGACCGACAATTGCATGAATGGATAAATCCGAAATTATCACATATTTAGTACCACATATTGGGCTAAAATTTGGCCAGAAAATGACCTTTCTTTGGGCCGATCATTTTCCGCATAAATTTAACACAATTTAATATCATATAATGTGTAGAATAATATTTCTTTGGGCCGATTAATTTCTGCATAGTTTTGACACGCTTTAAGACAACATAATTATGTGCTTATAATCTGGCAAAAAAATAACCTTCCTTTGGGCCGATTATTTTCTGCATAGATATAAACACATTTTTTTTTATTAAGTCTGCAATCTGGCCAAAAAATAGTCTTCCTTTGCGTCGGCAATTTTTCACATAGATATAAATGCACTTGAAAATTTTGTATTATGTTTGCAATTTGGCCAAAAAATATTCTTCCTTTGGGCATGGCTATTTTTCGCATAAATTGAACCACAATATATTTTGAACTTGAACAATATCCACATATCTCAAAAAATCACTTTATTAACATGAAATTTAAATTTAACCAAATTTGAGATACAAGATATCAACTTAATTTACAATTTTTACAAGAAAATTTTATTTACTTTAATTGGGCCAAATAAAGCATGAAGACCAAATTTACAAGAAATAAAATATTTGCACCTCATAATTATTTATCCACAAATATTTTATCGAAATAAACAAAGACGATAAAATAATGAATAATTTCATATTGATTTTATTTCATGCAATTAAATTTTGAAAAAACCGAATTTAATTTTCACAAATCAAAATTGCGGAAGTCATAATTTTATAAATTGTCAAAATTCTAGATTTCAAAATCTGGTTCAAAATTAGAAACCAAACAAGGCCTTAAATCACCCCAAAATAAAATCCCAAAATTCGAAAAAAAAACCCTAACCCTAGTCCCGAAACCGGCGGCGCCGCCACCTCCTCCGGCGATATCATTCGGCGGCGACCATGACCCAGGATCGCCTTACCATCGCCAACCACAACCATACCATCTCAGACCACAAAACTGCCTGAATTCGATCGAAATCCTCAAAAAATCAGACGGAAATCGTGCTACCATAGTTTCCGAGATTCAGGTCACAAATACAATCACGCCGCGGTGGTTTGTGAACAATAAATGATACTAATATGGGCGCGAGGACATGGGAAAGAAAACGCCCAAACAATCGCCGTCGGAAAGTGGCTAGAAAACGTTCGATTGGCCCAAAATCCGGCGGCATTCCAGAATACGAAAAAATCGAATTTTTTTTAATTTTGAAAATAAAGCTAAATTTTGTGAGTAAAATTCGAAAATACTATATCCGAAGAGCATGAATTTATTCAGAACCAAATTCAGAAAATTTAAAAAATCAGATCTGAATCCAAAAAAATTTATAAACTAGAAAATAACATCAGATCTGGGAATAAAACATAATTTTCTGTTTCGATCCATCAATAAAAAAAATCTCATAATTCAACATGAATGTGGCTCTGATACCACTTGTTGGAGATTTAGTAATATTAAATCTATAAATCATGTGATTAAATCATATATCACAATACGCCAAGAATTCATGTCAAATTATCAGAAAATATGAATAACAGTAAACACGTACCAGAATCCATTGATAGATCGAGCGTCGGGATTATAGATCTTCTAAGACAACAGAGAATCGACCACCTTATTCTTGCCTTTGATGGGAGAAGGAGAGAGATCTAGAATACGTGTACCGTATGTATTCTGTGTTATGTTCTCTGTGCCTTGGGGACCATAACCTTATATAACCTTAGCAGTCTTCAACGTCCCATCATAGAAGACCTAATTGGGCTGGGTTTCTACACATAAGGTAGAACATACCAATTTATTTAATACTTTGGAAACCCATATTAATCAATTAGATCACTTTATTGGGCCCTTTATTAGATAACTTGTCCATGTACAATTAATTAAATTATGTGAGCCCACAAAATAATTCGAACAATGAATTCTTTTTTAGGTATGCTGGTATCTTTTCTATGGGTTTCGTGAGCTTCCAACTCCTAACTGTCCCAAACTTCTGTTTCATAACACAGTTCATCCCGAGGCAAACAGAGATACAAAAATAAGATTTATTGTTGATGCAACTGTATGATACAGCTTATAAACTCGTATGAGCAGCCATTGATGTTGTTGCCATGCGCACCGTCAATCCCTGAACTCCGCAAATATTGCATGTACACCGATTTCATCATTAACGACTTTGTATACATTGATGTTTCTGAAAAAAAATATGGTTATATTAATCATCTATTGTTAAATGTGTGATTTGACAGATATGCAAAGTAGATTATTAAATATCATTTAGGATAGAATATATGAATTGTGTTTGCCAAGTTTGATCCTTGGCAAATTGCTAATTGGGATGTTGGCTTTCACCTTTCTCCTCAAGTTAATATATTTATATGTAATATTTTATTGCATGTATTCTTTGTTATTAAATAAAATATTAAAAATAAATGTAGTGATGTCCCTTCATGTGCTTTGGAATGAGATCTAAATAATTTATTTATAATTTCCGACAGGAGGAATTAAATGGTGGTTTATTTATAATTGTATGCCCATTATTCTGGAGCTTAGGGGATAATGCTTAGGTATACCTTCCCCTATAGTAGGATCGAAATTTGCATCAGACGTCGATATTCTTCTTATTATTGTAACATATAGCTTAAGAAAGGCATCTCAAGAATCCATTTTTCGGAAGCTTGATAGTATTCACTCGTTATTCTTTCTTCCGAGTTAGGAATGGAAAAGAATTTTTTGTGATCACGAGCAAAAAATCTGTATGTGATATACATCCTAAAAGTTAAAATTTTCGAGGTGCAAATTAATAATTTTAAAAATTAAGTTAATGGCCGAATTTGTTTAATTATTGTATTTGAAAGGATATTGTTGATCATAAACGAACATGAAATAAAATGAGATGTGTGTATCAGAAGTTAGTGTTATGCTCGAGTGTTGTCAACACCAGCACATGATATGCAGCGGAAATTAATTACTTAACACACGTAAACTTTAATAACCAGAATAATACATATTAAATTATGCACAAGTACGAATAATTGTATAATGACTCAGGACAAAAATTCACTAGAAAAATATGTAAATTGTTTATATTAAACAATACTGCTGAGATTAATAAAACTAAATTTCTTGACACTCTAAGGAATTAAAATGCATCAAAAACTCAAACCAAATAAAGGATGCATAAAAACAAAAGAAAACGTATTGCGTAAAACCAAACAAAACCAATCTTCACCCAGCACTTCAGGCAGTGTTGTTCTTGAGTGTCGTCAACACCAATTAGCAACACGGTAAGTCTGTGAATCAATCACACAAATTCTTCACAGGAGAATCTCAAACTTTGAACTCTATACTGTTAGAGTAGATGCCCTGTAAGCCAACCGTTGGCTAGAAAATTTATTGATTCAAGTGTAATAAACAATCTTTATTTTAATATAATTTAACTTTTCATGGTTTCATTTTACTTTATCTGTATACCCATGCAATCAGCATAGATAAAGTCCTTGATTATACTTTAATACAAATGAATCGTAATTCAATCTTGAAACTCATTTGTAAACATTATATATTTTAAATTTGTTCCTAGTCGATTCAGTCGCCTAAAACAAGGATAAAAGTCATTTGAGATTGAGACTAGCATATGTGATGTTGTGTACCGTGTTTCATGGTAAGGACATAGAGATGTCCAATCATGCAGATGGGTAATCATACGATGGTTGTACCGAACAACCCTCTCTCGGACTTTCCAAGTGGTTATCATTCATCGAGAGGAAAAGTTCATGGTTGTGATTGTACATGATTAGTCCTTACGATCCCGGACAATACTGAGGCTCTACATACTAGAATTGTGCTTTAATTCGTTTACCGACTCTGTGAGGGTCACAAGATGGCGAAGTTGGGTGCAATTGCGAAATGTGTAGGAGCCAGTGCATTGTAGTCGGAGATTCACTGCTCACCTACGAGTGTGGATGTCCTATGTGATCTAACGAAATAGTAGTGCATGAAATCTCTGGCTAGAATATGAGATGTATATTAAGGAAAGAGTTCTCTAGTTGTGCATGCGATGACACTATGAATATTTCATGATTGTATCACATAGTTATCGACTTTAATGTGCAACTCTCGATGAACCAATGGTTGCAGATTCGATCGGGATATATGAGATGAAGGGACCGTACTGTACGTTAATCATGATCGAATGGTTCTTGCAGGCACTATCAGTGATACCTATGGAATCATGGGGCGATGTTACTAGACACTCTTACCATGATTCGATGGGTTTAGTTAGAAAATGATTTCTGACATTCTCATGATCAAATGTTGGTTCATGAAATGAGGCAAAATAGGGTAAGCCCAAATAAAAGAAATTGTCATGAATCACAAAGAGTTGTGAACCCACGGCTAGCTGTATCCCCGAATCATTGAAATATAATATTGGATCGCTGATCGAGATTATGATGAAATTAATATAATGGGAGCACTGATCATGGACTTGTAAGAGTATAAGCCCATCATGCTAATTTGTTAAAATTCAAATGGACTTTAATAATTAAATTATATTTTAATTGAGTTAAAATATAGTCCATTAAGTTTTTATAAAATATGATATTGATTTATGTGATATGAAAATATTCATGATACCATAATTTTAAAAACTTGCACACAAAACAATATAATATTAATGCATGATATTCTCAAAATATATATGCATTAAAATCGAGATTGGTCTTTGAATGGCAATTAGAATCTATAATTAACTTAATTAATCTAATTAATTAAGTAAATCCATAAATATAATAAGGATTTTATTATTCTTATTGCATTGGAAGCATTCGAAAATTTTTTGCCAAAAAAACGAAACAAAAATTTCAGCTCTAAAAATCCTATTTTCCCTTGCAAGAAAAATTCGGCTTATCCTAATTAATAATATTGAGTCGATTTTTTCTTTGTGTTCTATCTCTACGCAAAATATCTTCTATATTTTCTAGTGCAAGTTAGAAGAGGAACTAGTAATCCGGTCGTGAACCTGATTCAAATATTAAAGAAGGAGATTTAAAGGAAGTTCGTAGGGATTTTCAACAAGAACTATATCCGCTAACACCGGAATAGTTGGAGCCGAGTGAATTAATTCACTAAAAGTATATTACTAAACATCTTTTGTATGCTTATTTAATTTAAATCATACAAGTGTCCAAAGAAAAATTTGAATGTCAAAATAAAATTTTAAAACATTCGCCGCGATTTGAACACGAGAAAACTGATAACGCAATGTATGCATGCTCAGAAAACTCCAGCAGCTCTACACGCATCTTTAGTATTTTGAATTTTTGATTAATTAATTATTTAATCTTCAAATTGGTGATGGTAAGGGTTGACGCACGACTCTGTGTGTATAAACATAAATATACTTGTAAAAAGAAAATTTTGTTGTTTTGTTTCCAGTGACGGAACCAGGATTACGATTCTACCCGAGTTAGAATTTTAAATTCTAAAATCTTTTAATATTTTAAGTTGATGTACCCGATCTAATATCAAATTTATCTAAAATTATACAAAAACTTACATATAAATTTTTAAAAAAAATTTAGGACCACCAAGACTTTTTGGCTCCGCCACTGTTAGTTTCAACGGAGCAATTGATAAAAATTGAGCATGGGATCCCATCATGTACACTGTCACGGGAAATTCATGGATTATTTCAACTTAGAAATGATCTTCAATTAATGCCAGCATTGACATGACGGATATAAGGCTTTTTAAGACTTAAGAGAGCTTTATACAGATGTATATATACGTATATATGTATGGATAATAATATTTAATATATATCGAATACAGTGTTTAGTCCGATAAAAAAACAATATGTGAAGCTCGACTCTCAGTCTTATAATCACTGCTGCAACATCAGAGGGTGTAGGAAAACTCGATCCCCTTGGTGATCCAACATTTCATGACTTTTGCTATATATATATTATTTGATTTAATAGCATGGATAGCAATGACATAGTTTGATACACATGATAGGATAACATGTGATATATAATATAAAGATAAGTAAATGATATATAAGATGTAGGATATTATATTTAATGTTTGGTATTATTTTAATAAGAGTGATTAAATTTATATATTATATTGTAATGACAAAATTAACCTTATCATAATAAATTTTATAATTTCAAAGTTGTTGTTTTAGTTCATATTTCTTATATGTTCATGCGCCGACAGTGCTTGCATGATTTATTTATTTTTACCTAATTTTATATATTATATAATATGATAATTGAGCTCATGATATTATCATGGGCTTTCTAAAAAGGTACCAAACGTAGGACAATGGGGATTATTTATCAATTCCTCTCTTATCCCATGTATTAAACTATATATAACTTATAGCATCTAGCAGCTAATCTTATAACTTAATAATGGTCACCGAAAGTAATCAGGTATTCAGGTGCAAAAATAAGCTTTGTTTACATTGGAAATGAAATATAATCTACAGTATATTATACTCTCAAGCTGCGAAGAGTTTTGATATCTGATCAAATTCTTCCTGAATTAGTTGTCCTAATTTTTCCTTCTATTTTGATAGCCAGACTATATATGATCGATTAAAATATTTTATTATAAAATCATATAACAATATATTTTTTTGATTACGTTGAAATCCGCAGCAGCTTTTCTTCGGTGCGCAAGGGGTAAACCTTGGACTCACGAAATAATAATCCAACAATGATGTGTATCATTTTTTAGCATTTTGTTATGTCATTATGAAATTCATTCATGCATGTTTTGTTTATGTTGTGTCTATATTTAGCTGTTTTTATTAAATATTCTGCATAATAATTGTTCCTCATGTGTTTTGTTTGATTAATTGTATGTGATTTGATCAAGAAATATGAGTGTAATAGGTTAATATTCGAGGAATGGACGCCAGGAGGTCAAACTTACTCGCCACAACACGAATAAGAAGAAAACAATACTAAATTTGCGAGCATAGCACGTTAGGGCGGGCAATTTCAGCCGCCCTAGCGGCCTGAGTGACACGGACGAAATACATATGTGCAGAGATTGCACTGGGGCAGATGAAGGAGAGAGAAAGACGCACATAGTCAAGGAGGGGCAAGCGAAAAACTCGGGATTTCGCACTATGTTCTTTTTCTTCTTCATTTCTTTTAGTATTTCAAGATTAAGAATCTTAGTTTAATTATTGTTTTGAGATTTTATTATGCCGTTTAATTGCTAAAATTCTTATTTATTGGGATTTAAGATATCCTACCCCAAAATATTATTTTATATGATTAAACATTCGAATTTTGAGTTATGCTTGATTGTATTATTGTTTTTCTTTTAATTATTGAAGTATCGCTAACTTTGATAATGTTTTACATTGTGAATAAAGTCGAAAGAATAGTTTGCAATAAGAACGAGTAACACAACCCGATATTTACAATTTGCATAGAAATATGATATTAAATACACGTTGTTAGTCATAGTCCAATAGGTCGAAATTTTGAGGATTCCATGAATCATGTATGCAACCTACCTTCGATAAATAGTTAAAGATGCTTGATTATTTCATTGTGTCGAATTAGTTTAGCATATATTGATAGAGATTGTTAATAATTTAGGAAATCCTGTCAAAATACTGAATGAAAGTCGAGTTTAATTATATGAACTAGTAAGAGGGTAAGTGAACCAAAATTTCCAACAAATTCGTTTTAAATTGATTCTTAACATTAATTTTTATATCAATTATTTCCATTTAATATATGAAGTATATTTCAATTTGATATTGGAATAAATCAAAGCCAATTTATTCTTTACAATTTATTAAAACTGATTTATGAAAATAACAATTGTGTGAGACGATATCTGTTAGACATTATCCGTACTTCATATATTATATTATAACTCGACACGTACATTTACAATTATTCGAACATAAAAAAGTAATTTTATTCGAAAATTTAAAATGCAAGAAAAACCTCGGCCAATCAAATTGGACAACTCTCCAGCCATACAACAGTAATGTATTATTTATATGAATCATGGATGCTGCAGATATAATGTACGTATGTATGTATATATTATATTATATTAATTGTACTGAGAAAAAAGGCAAGAAACAGCTGTTTACTCGAAGCAAGGTCATCTCATGGGCGGATTGTCCAATAAAATGAATGGGGAATTGTAAGCTGAAGCAGTCTGTGTCTGAATCTATCCAAGTAAATTCTAACCTTTTCTCTCTTCCACTCCTCCCGTCTAACAAGGGGGGTATATCTCTCTCTCTCTTTTAACACTGCCTTTTCAGTTACTTTCAGTAAATTTGAGATTGATATTTTTACCTTAAAATAACAATAATAATTAATTGATGCCACAAGCATTTGTTATTTTCGAAGCCATAATTGTGAGAGATACGAAAACTCTAGTTCACTAGCTTTGTTGTTTGGTACATAAACTGATATAAAATCTAGAGAAACTCGTTTTGTTCGAGAGATTAAGACCATATCATTACTGAGTGATCATGTGGTTTGATTATATATATTAAATTTAATTATATCATATTATTGAGAGTGCAAGCTTTAACTCCGCAAAAAAAAAATGGGCGAAAGAATTTACCATATATACGGATTTCAAAATAAAAATTGGGAGACTTTTCAAAAAACAAATAAATAATGGAGAGATCGAAATGGTTGAACGGGAGAACTAAAATTATGAGTAGGGACATCGAGTTTACAAATTCTCCCGACATAATTTTGGCTGTCAAATAATTATTTCCAAGTTCCAACAAAAATAGATGGCTAGCCGCTTGTCCACGTCATGTTGATTTTTTTTTTACTTGTGGCTGTACATTTATTTATTTATGATTATATTTTAAGATTGTAATTTTTTTATAGCAAATATATTGTAGACTAGTGATGGATGGATTGATAGAAGATAAAAGGGAAGGTATATTCTGTTACGTCTGAGACGTAGATGATATTTGATATTATTTAATGATTTTATTGAAAATAATAAGTTTTGTTACAAACATAAAAAAAATTAGTCTAATTCATAAAAAAAATATTGTCATTATATATTTGAAATATGAATAATGCGGAAGCTGATCTTACAACGAAAAGTGCAAAATATGAAAGCGAATAAAATATAATCATGAAATCAGGGACTTCGTCCTCGTAACTATGGATTTCTTCACCAGCCCAAAATTGATCATGCTCCGTCTCTACCACCCGCTCTTCATTATTATCCGAGGAGGGATGTTAGGGGGTGAGCGTTTTGAGAAACACTCAGCAAGTGGAGGCCGATCAAATAACAGAATAATAAGTTATACATATATATTTTTAAAAGGATCATTCTAAAATGGAACAAACATAGTTAAGAACTTATATCATATCAGACGATCAGATCATATCAAATAGAACATAATTTTAACATAACAAAATCGTATCATAATCACATACTGAACATAGATTTTATAATAATGACCATGTGCTATCATTGATCTTGGACTCCCTATAAGGCGTTCTCCTCTCCTGTAAACAAGCTCCCTTTGAGGTCTTTTCCCACATCCGGCTCCCTCTGGGACTTTTTTCCTCATCGGTTTTCCCAACACACTATCATTGAAATCATATCAAACAAACTTATACCATTGGGATAAAATAGACTGATCGAACAAATCAAATTGAAACGAAGCGGACGGAACGAAATCAAATTTGAACAGATCTTAGCAAAAGACGCAAATACAAAGCAAACGATTTATAGCAAAACATACAGTATACAATCGAATTTTAACACATACATAAGCCTTTAAAACATACATAAGCCCACTTACCGTAATTCAAAGATATGGTTCAAAAACTTGCTTGATTCTTGAATGATCCTGGACAACACTTGGGCGTGAAGTGGACACTATGTTGAGTAGGTTTTGGATGGAATTCTCGAGCAGAATGATGCAATGGGTATTGCTTAGTTGCTGCCTAAAAACAAACTAGCACAACAGCTCATTCCTTGCTTGAAATTTGGAGGATTTTTGTGGGAGCTTTTCATGTGTCACTTCTCACAACAAGATGATGTATTTAAAGGTGGAAAAATGGTAGATCTTCCCCCTATTCAGCTGAATTTGGCCTTCCAAATGCCCAAAGATGATGGTCCAAGTAGCTTTCAAGTGGCCAAAGTTTATCCACAATCAATGATCTTATTGGTGCACTCAATAACCATTTCTTGCATAATTATTATGTCCAATCCTTTAGCTCATCATTTGGTTGTATTTTTGGTTTATTGAGGACATAAAAATGGAGCTTCTTTGAGCTAAATTTTCGAGTTCACCAGCTAGGGGTTTCCTTTCTGATCGACAATATTTCGGTCCTTGCAGTTTTTCGACATCTCGAGCTCCATTATGTTGTATTTTGCACATCTTGAGTTGAAATTTCAAGTCCAATTGTTGAGTTTTTAGTTTGATAAGTTTGAGTTAAAATTATCGAGATTTATTGTTTATATGATTTGTTTCGAAAATCCCGGTCCTCACACATTTGATAAAAGTATTGGCATGAAACGGGGAATGGTAAGCCTAAGTTAAAACACCATTTGACATGGAGCCTTTTTGGTTTGACAAGACGTTCAATTTTGATGTAAAGACAAGACATAACGTGATGCAAGTACTATTCCAATTGGCCCTTTCCTTTTGATCCTTGACGCGATTCAATTATTCCCCGGCCCTTCCTAATTTATTGTATATATTCTCCGATATATCCTCAACTAAAACTGCAGGATTCATTACTTAATTCAATTCTTGCAATCGAAGGAATCGACATTCATTTTACATTTTGATGCGTTGCTGAATATTCTTACTCAAGATAGATTAAAACAATCAATCAATTTTCAGGCATACATATGTCCAAATAACATTCAATTTTTTGTTAGAATATTTTTATAGATCCATTATCGGAACATGTAGTTAATTTTACTGTCCCAATGTTTGGGACTAGGGAGATCATGAGATAGGGTAAACGGCGTGCTTCGTTAATTTTGTAATTTTAGTTTTTAAAAATAGGGACTTCTCAAAATGTGATGTCATGTGCGAAGGGTTAAACTCTATTTCCAATTATGGAATATTGAGTATGCCACAGCACAAAAATCCTAGTTTGGCCTATTTATGAAAAAATATATATATAGATACAAATGTACTTTCATCATCCTTGGTTTTAGAAAAATGTTGAACTGTACTTATCTAGGGTTTGCATATATATATATATATATATATATATATAGAATACAGATAGATGGCTTACTATTGTTTATTAATATTTAGAGTCACAATGTCTCCATCACTAACGTATATACATAATATTATTTGTATTTAGTATAATAACAAGTTTATTCATCTAACACACTTCAACCTTGCAACTCCAGATATTTAATTTTGTTGTGTATCGGCCTACTTGTTTAAACGATAGGTCGTCACAACCCTTGTATCGTTTCGGAAGACAATTTACTATTTAATACTCAGTAGCCAACAGTAATGTTTTGGCAAAAACTTTATGAGACGGTCTCATGGGTCGTATTTGTGAGACGGATCTCTTATTTGGGTCATCCATGAAAGAGTATTACTTTTTATGCTAAGAGTATTACTTTTTATTTTGAATATGGGTAGGGTTGTCCGTGAGACGGTCTCACATGAGACCTACTCTAATGTTTTTTATCAAGCAATCACTAGATGATTTGTAACATTGAGATAAAATTGCATATTTGGTCATATATATTTGTTTTTTGAGTAAGTTTCTTGTGAGACTGTCTCACGAATCTTTATCTGTGAACGAGTCAACCTTACCGAGATTCACAATAAAAAGTAATACTCTTACCATAAAAAGTAATATTTTTTCATGGATGACCCAAATAAGAGATCCGTCTCACAAAATACGACCCGTGAGACCGTCACACACAAGTTTTTGCCTTGTTTTTTTTTACGGTTTTTGGTCATCTATATTATCCAATTTCAGTCTTAGTGTTTGCTGTATTTTCAAATTTTTAATAAATTTAGTATTTTTTTCATTTGAAGTGCTGATTTGTTATTACAAACGTCAACATCACATCAGCTTCACGTCATAAAAAATTAAAATTGCAAAAAAAAAAACTTAAGATTGAAAATTTAAAAAATAGATAATAAATCCCAAAATTTAATAATTTAAAACTACAAGTGTAGTTTTCCCTAACATTAATTAGGAGGATCACTGTTGACTTTACACTTTGATATAACAATAGTATTTGTCAATTTATTCTTAACATTAACTGGAAATAAATAAATCATACTGACTAAGAATTAATTAAATGCCCCAAAACTATATCTAGAAAATTATAAGATTAAAAAAAAAATTTAAAGTGGGAAGAGATGATGTAGGTGTATACAGATATCACCGGTAACTTTGGAAAGCAAGATTACATGTAAGAGCAACTCTGTTATAAAAAATAATTACACACTAATTAATCATTATTTTATGTACAGTTTGAATTAATTAAACTGCTCTAAAGCTCTCCTGTTTATGGAAGTGACGCGGTGTTACTATAAACAGTAGCTACAAGCGAAGAATATGAATCTTTCTTCCACACCTACTAATTGCCATTTGTTAATTATCTAGCTATAATCTTGTCTAATTCTTATCTTTCTCTCGCTATAAAAGCCAGTGTTTCGTCCAATATTTCATTAACAACAACCACCGCTCTTCTTCTCTCTTCTGTCTTCTCTCTTCTCCAAAGCAGATTCCCCTGATTAGTTCTAAGTAAAGTTTGAATATTACCTTCGAAAAGATATTAGGAAATGGGCCGGCCGGTAACTTCAACCCGCGCCGTGCCTATATATCTACAGGGTTTCTTGAGGTTTTGGGTGCCATATTCTCTAATTTGGGTTCAAAGCCGAATTAGTTTTTAATTTTTTTCTGAACTGATGGCCAAGAATAGTTTTGATTCTTGACAAAAGGGTTATTTCTTCTTCTTTTTTTTCATGGATTCTCTTGTTCTGAAGAGAGCTTCCTTTAGTCTAATACTAGGGGTGTGTATGGGATTCAATTTGCTGCCGACTCATTCATCCAAATGCTGAATATCATGATCATTTTTATTCAGTAGCTGAGTAAATGAAGCGGGAGTCAAGTTGGATCTTAAACTTCTTGTTCTTGGACTGAAGGGAGCTCCCTCGATTAATTTGTTCTTGGATTAGACCTGTATATTAGGTTTTGTCATACGGATTCCTTACATATACTTGCTTTTAAGCATTTGCATCTTCTTATTTTAAAAAAATAACTTTGCATCTTCTTGCAGATTAGACAGTATTGAGCACAGGTTTACAATCTTGAAAATTATATCTGCAGATTGAGAGTTTTGTCCTACTTCCTGCTTGTCCATGTACAGATTCATCTTGCTGAGGAGTATTGATTACCCAATCAATTAACCCTAGTGAAAATTTGAATATTTTTCTTTGCAGATGATGAACAATATTCGTTAGCAGTAAATATCTGCAAATTAGGGTTTCGTGAAGATCAAGAACTGAAGAACAAATTCTTTGAAGGCAGTGGTATCTGGGGGCTCGCAGCTCACTGGTAGCAACAAGTTCCCAGGCATGTCTTCTGCTCGGTCGGTGCAATTACCACAATGTCCCTCTTCATCTCTGGCTTCCTGCACAGATGAAATGCAATTTAATTTAAAGTTTAATTTGCTGTATTCTTTTCTTTTTTTAATGCTAAATAAACAATACATGTATGCATACAGATCGATGGCTTCGGTATCCAAGTTACTGTTACTTCCGACCCATTCAAAGGTTCATAGTCCAAGTGGAAAACTATGCTCCAAACTTCTTTTCATGAAGCCACTAAGCTCTTGTACAAAATATACGAAGAAATCTTCATTATATTAATCAATTTTGTTGTAAACATTGGCGGCATGACAAAATCAGTGGTTATAAAATTGTTCAATGATACTTAAAAAAAATATATTATTCAGTGCCCAAAAACATTAATCATTTTTAACCTTTGTAACTTAAGCGATGTGTAAAACTAATAGAGTAAGTTAGAAGGGTGGGTTATATACAGACTGGTTCCCTATTAAATTAAAGTAGATTAATTCTTGTACTGTGTTTAAATAATTAAATTGATAAAACATATAATTTCCATCAAAACGTATTGTAATGTTAATATACCTGCATAAATCATGCAAAAGGAGTGTTTATAAAAAATATGTTTTTAGAAAGTCATACTTTAGCAACATATACATATCAGATTCAAATAATTTCACCTTTCACCTGTTTAATTCTGTAGCTGAATAATTAATATTAATTTATATATGAAATGAAAAGGTTGGGGTAATGTCTTTTCACCATGTGAAGTGATGTATCTGTCGTCACATCACTTCCGTTGGAGTTTTTTGAGAATCTTTTGAACGAAGCCCTAAAAAATGTTGAAAGACATCCCAAATAAAAGACTGAAAGAATACAAATAAAAAAATATAAAAAGGTGTGGGGGTTTCTCTTTATTGTCAAGTATGTGATGATACAGAAAAAGGTTCTTTCTCCCCCCACCTTTAGGTAATAATTTACAGTGCGATTCTCCTTTCAAAAATATGCAGATTGNACCTAAAGGTGGGGGGAGAAAGAACCTTTTTATATATATATAATGCATTTGAAAAAAATAATTTCTACTTGATCAATCATATATACTCTCATTGTAAATAAAAATAATCAACCGAGATATATTACGTATACACTCGTTAATTTTATATTTGTGACATCGTGCAAATGATTTTTCCGCCAAAAAATAATTAATAACTAATACTATCGTAATTGCATTTCGTGATTGAAGAACTCCAAATAAATGTTTCCTATGTTCTGTATAGAGCTATAAAAAACAGTAATATAATTATTTATTGAATTAACTATTTTGAACTAATGGGTGGGAAAAATAGATGTACTAATTACCCATCACATTTACTCTTGAATAGTCCGATTAGTTAAAAAAACAAAAACAAAAAACAAAAACAAAAACAGTATCTCATTCATAAGAAATCAATATTTATGTTCCTTTGCTCGATTTATTTAATGCACTAATTACTCATATGCGTTACATTATCAAGATTCATGTATCTTAGTAATTCAAATTAATCTTCATGAACTTCAGTTAATAACTATTGACGCCGAGCTATAATTGCAACTTCAGGGAATTTAAAAATTACATATTATTTTTTTTTACTACAAACTTATAATATTATCGAGATTGAAAAATATCATTAATCACAAGATTTACAAACCAATAAGGAAAATCTCCGGGCTTCCAAACAAAGAAAGTTGAGTGAGAAATATCAAAAGGCACAGGTAAATCTACAACGGCGTTCGCCACGCGCCGAATGTGGTTTAAAGTGGTTTCGCTACGTTGACTCAAAAATTAAATATTATGTTATTAAAAAGAAAGTAAAAAATAACATATATATTATGTAATTAAAAATCATATTGTTTGTTGTAAAAATTAGGGATGCTTAAATATAATATGAATTCCGGAAATGATAGGATCGGTTAAGGTATTCAAGTGTTTAGAAGATGGGTTGAATAAATACTTGATATTTTTGTATTATTTTCAAATATGTGAATCATTTATTTGAGGAACTGATCCTAAAATCTTGTTTGTCAATATAAATCAGTCTACTGTTAATAATACGAAATAAGACTGAAATATAGATTGAATACTTAGTGTTGATATATATAATATAAAACTTAAATGGTAACTGAAACGAACACGCAGATTTTTATGGATGTTCAGAGACTTCAAATACTACTACGTCATCCCTTCTACACGAGGATATAATTTTACTAAAAGACTTTGATATATTACAACATATTGTAATAATCCACTTCAGCTGGTCTTACACACCGCCAAACTGAAACTCTTAGTTTAACAACACATATACTGTGATTAACTGAAAAGCTCTTAATTAATTGGTAGCCTGAATGCTGCAAATAAATACAATGAATGTAGAGCTTGAGTGTACGATCTATAAACTGAGAAAATACTCGAAAGATATATCGCAACTGATTGAAGATTGTAACTTGATTGTTTCGTGTATATTCACTCAGTACCAGTAACCTTCTTCAACTGATTCAATCAGATATATATAGTATTCGATCTCAACGGTTGAATTGAATGCATTTAATGACAAATATCCGTTGAATCATCGTCTAGTTACTTTATCTGACAGTAGTAAGAGGTATTCAGACTGTTCTGTTCTGATTCATTTGTTCTGCTTTGGTACGACTTGTCAGTCTGTCTGCTGATACTTCAACTGATGATATGACCAACTGATTAGAAGTCAACTGATCAACCGATTAGTTCAGCTGAATATTATCAGTTCTAAACGATGTCTTATCAGTTACGAATTTTTCAGTTGATAAGGTTTTTCCATTTCAGCTCAAACGAAATATTCAATCACGATTACTCTATTTTTCGATCAGTTAGATTTTTCAGTTTTCTTACAGATTAATTTGTTAATATTCCAACAAAAACATATAATTAAGTGCAATGGATAATATAATTTTGTTATTATATAATACATAGATCACTATATGAATATGCTAATGATTAATAAACTTACGCGTTGCAATTCGATTACAAGGAGATGGAGATTTTAAGGTTATGACATGCTATTTTGAGGTTATCGCAACTGAAATTTGAAGAAATTGTTAAAATATATTTTTGTTACGTACCAATTAGAGTATAAATAACATTCTAATTATTGAAATGTGAGAGAATATTTTCGGTTATTGAAGACGTTTAATTTCCACTTTAAATCATCCAATGATTTGGGTTTTGTCAAATTTAAAAACTCCAGCTAGGTCCAGAATATTGTGAACATCTTTAAATAAATTAATAAAGAAGATTTAATTTTAAACTCAATTCATGAATAAGTCGAATATTTGAATTTGTATAAACTAAGCTTTTGTGTGTCAAAAATAATTTTAAATTCTAAAATTTAAATTCTACCGAATTTTTTCTAATCATAAAAAAATATGTGTGACCATTAAGAGATCTTTTCTTCTCTTTTTCTTTCATTAATAATAAACATCTAATTATTTTTACAACGAATAGGCTAACATGCATCATATGGGTATAAACGAACCGAATCGAACTGAATATTAATAAAAATTTAAGGTCGAATTCGGCTCGAATTAAGTATATATATTCGAGTTCAAGCTAAATTCAAAGCTCGAAGTTCTAATTTTTTTGGCTCAATTTTGGCTCGAAATGAAGTTCAAGTTCTAGTTCGGCTCCAAATCTTCGAGCCTAATCGCGAGCTATTTGAACTATTGTTCAGATAGTAAGGTTCGAGAATGAAAATTTTAAAGTTAGAAACGTTCGGAAGGCTCAAAATGCATATATTTAATAAATAATTACATTATATTAATAAAATATAAAAGCTCGCGAGCACTTCGCGAATTATGGAACAAAATACTTTTGGCTCGAGTTTGACTTGAAAAAGAGTTCGAACATGTACCAGTTCGATAAATTCAAATACGAATCAAATATTGATAGAGACAACTTGAAATGTTCGCCAACCGGCTCGATTCGCTTATAACCCACAATCTTAGAGAGCATAAATTATAAATTCCACGAGGTTTATCTTTGACACACATGGTAAATTTTTTTTGCACAATTACAATTATATAAAAATAACTACTCTTTAATCTATATTATATTAGGATATACAATATGTCTAGAGTAACTATTTTTGAAATCATGATATAGGTTTTGATAAAAATAAAATATATAATAATAAAAAAATACTTCATCTTCATTTACTTTAAAATATCATAAAAATATATTTTAATAATATTTTAGTTTATCTATAATTAAGACATCTACACTATATTATAATATACAACCGAGTTGTATAAAATAACTACTTTTGGGCTTACGATATTGTTATTTTTGATAAACCAAAAAATAAAGTTTCAGACAGATATTATTTGACACTAACAAAATTAATGTGTGTCAAGAGAAGCTAGTTTTAATTAATCAATAATAAAAAGGGAAAAATAAAATTGAACAGCAGAATTTGTTTTTTGTTTGGAACAGTTTGATCATATGTAATTTTGCAGACCTGATAATCGGAGCAAAGTTGCACAAGATTATGCTTTATTATGTGGGTCCGACGTGTCGACTGATGGGAAAAGGTTTTAAATTTAAATAAGTTAGATAGGTTTTTTAATTACAACTAACTTTTTTGGGATAATCTTTTCTAAGATTTTAATAAGACGAGTCATCATACGATCTTGTTTGGCACTTTCAGTTTTTTTTTTAATAATTGAGAATCCGCAACTACTGTCTTTAGTCTGGACTGACACAACGAAAACTGCATTAGTCAGACAAATGTGTGATAAACTTGTCCGAAAAAAGGTGTTGGTAGGACAAATGAAACTCTTGGTAATTGGTTTACGTGCATTTGATACTTTCATTTTGTTCGCAAGTGATGTGTATTTCTTTGTATTTCTATAAATCTATTAAGTACTGATTTCTTTTTATCTACATTAATTTACAAAACAAACTAAATTTTGGCAGAATATAATCTGGAATCGGTACTAAATTGCAAGTTTTTCCCGTCCTATACATGACCAATATATAAACTTGGGTCAGAATATTGATTTTTGAGATTCTTTAATTTGTCAAAATTATTAATTTAGCAAACTCACTGATCGACTTATATCTCTTTAGATCGAGTTTTCTTTAAAAAAAAAAAATAAATTTAACACCCATTGCCGTTGGTGGAACAAGATATTGAATGTATATATATTGTTTGTTTACTTTACGTAATACAAATTTTTGTATTTCAACAACCATAATCTTTTTTTATAGTAAATATATTGCCTGAATATATCTATGCATCACCTTGTTTGAATTTAGCCACATTTGAGAGTTCATCTACTGCTTCAACCAAGTGATCTAGCCTAGCCACAAATTCTATAAGCAACGAGGTAAAAGTTGCAAGTGACAGATTTGTAGTAGTTTCTAGTGCCTGCATTTTAGGAATCGAATCCTTGTTAAAGCCACGATCGTCTTCGAAAGCATCAACTTCTCTCGATGGCCAAGAATATTGCCTTCTCGACTGCTTCCTCATCATCTCATGATACGATTCGACCTGCAAGGGTACCGTAGTTCCCAGAAGTTGATTTGGGGTATCCAAAACTTGTTCTAAACTTTTCGTATCAAGATCAGAAAAGGTTGATGACGATGCATGAGTTAGCTTTGTTTGTTGCATAGACGAATTATCCGGTGGGTCGTATGTAGACGCTAGGAGATACGAGTGCATGTCAATGGCCCTTTGCAGTTTCTCTGTGGAGCTGTGAACCCGTTTAAGGAGGCAAGACTTGAGGCTCCATTGCATGTGGTCTATATCTTGGCCTAGGTACCGGACTAGCTCTGCTGCCACGCTTGATGCTTCTTGGATCTCCTTTTGGAATGTGATTCTAAGGTTGTAATGGGCCTGATACAAAGAAAATAGTATGCATCAGATAAAGGGTCGTTTTTTTTTGTCGCGAACTTATTAATTATCATCTAGCTATTAGTGTTCATAATGAAATTTTCATAAAAGTCACAGCTTCTTACTACGGTTTGTGCGTAAAGTTCTCCAAATTTGGGTTTTTCCTACCAAGTACAAAATTTATATCTCTACTCTTTTCCGAATATATTCTTACCACTGATTCGTTTTTTTTTAAATCTGATTCCTTTGTTATCGAAGTTGATTCTTTATGTTAATTCTTAGGTAATTAGAAAGGCCTTATATTATGTTTCGGCTTTGCGCATTATCAAAAGCCACTAAAGGTATCGTCAAAAACAAAAGAAAAAGGAAAGCCACTAAAGGAGAATCATTGACATGATGATAATCTGTGTTTCTTACATATGGCAGGATGCCTGTTTCAGACATACTTTAGATTTTAGGAATTCGTGTTTTATAGATTTGGCTCGAGCTCAATCATGTTCGAATGTCGTCATTATCAAAATTTACAATAGATGAATGTTCCGAGACCTGAATTTCAGAGTGTAGCACACCGTGAAGCGCCATGACCTCGTATGCACAATAGCGTAGGACCGCACCCACTTTCACGTATTCAGACCATGGATAAAAGAAGTGATTGAACCTTCCATGTGGTGGCTCCCATTTAGCAGAATTGGCCTAGATAGAAAACAGATGCAGAAAAAATCGTGAGCATTTGCTGATTATATTTCTTTTAACCTCATCCATCCACAAAAGATCATCTGACCAAATATAATACCAAAGTTTCAAATTTTGAGGCCGAGTTCAGAGTAGACCGGCATTTTCTATAGGCAGGTTCATCTGGAAACTCGTCCATGATAGTCTTTGTGAACTCGGGTTGTTCTGATCCATCGTCTTCTAAGTATTTCCGAACACATTCTAAAATACAACGAATGCCCAAAGCATTAACGATTCAAATCAAACAGCTAATAACAAGTAGTAAAAGTTGGATTCTTGACAATTGGTAGGACGTAGCTGATGTTCTTTTATGAATGTATTAGGAAGGATTTGATTTCTTGATTCCCCTTATGCCCAGTGTACTTGTAATTTAACTCTCTTTTTACCATTAACGATATGTTTCATATAAAAAAAAAAGTTGGATTCTTGACACCTTCTGTTTATAACAGGGCAGACACAACAAACGTGAGTAAAGGTAATTTTCCGAACTCCACCAAAATCCTGGGTGTTCCCGACTAATGAGCATTACTATTTTAGGTTGCAAGTACGCGCGCGCGCTATTTGGATGTATGTATAAATATGGTGGTTCATAACTTGAAATACCTTCAAGTGCATCAGCAACTGAGGCAAAGTTGTTGACAAGTTCTTTGTGCAACTGTTCCCCAGCCCATATAGGAAAAATCAACAGATTAACTAATACTGCTACTATCACTCCAATGGCGATAGAGTAGAGCCTATCCACGGCTGTTCTGAACGGGCTTCCCATTCGATAACCAGAAATGATGATCAAACAATAGGTCAAAAGTATTACTCGAAATCCGTACTCGTATGGAACTAAGGATGGCCATAACTTCATGAATGATGTTACCGTTCCTACAAAATGTTAAAACAACGTTTCTTAAACTAATATACTCAGCGGCAGGCGAAGGGGATTACGAGTTGAAAAATACTTACCAACAATGAAGATGCTAAAACCAATTATGATTGGTTCAGCAACTTGGCCGGTGCTTAAAGCAATCTGAGCAACGGCTATAGCCATGACTCCAGCCAGAAGACTACCCAGTGCTCTGTTGAATCCTCGGTTAAATGTGGCACCTAGCATTCATGTCAAAAAATGCATGGAATATGGTCAAATAAGTACTCAGAAAATAACAAAATTTGAAAAACTTTTGAGCTGATTTTATGCAATGTTATACACACCGACTGTGTATTCAAACATGATGGCAACAGTTAGGATAGACCAGATAATATTGGTGCCAAAAACTTTGTAAGAATCTCGACATAATAGCAAGAGCGATACAGCAAGAACCGCGAGGCCGGCTTTAAGAGAAAATGTTGCTCTATCAACATCTTCTTTGCAGAATTCCCACACACTCAAAATGAAGCTTTTGCACAAAAAGTCAACTCCGTCTACATAATTTCTGTTAGAATCTGATATCTTATCTTTCCCAATGGGATTCATTTTGACTTCAACACTACCCTTTTTGCCATTCATTCTCCAATGAAGAAATACGAACACTTATGAATTCTAACTCTTAGTCGACTCTTTTGTTCTAGTTCTTGATCTTCGTCGGCTAAAATAGAGGTGCTGCCATCTTTAAGGCACGGGGAAAAAGATGAAACAAGTGAGACGAGGCAAATTCGATTTAAAGAAGGGATATGGCTAAGTGGCTGATGAAAGTAGGATTAGAAAAGCATGAGCAGACAAGATTTGAAACATTGGAAAAGGAATAAACAGCAATAATAGAAGAAAGAATGGGGCAAAAACCTTGGATAAAAGATACTTAACAATAATGTGGAATGGTCAGTAGAGAATTAGAATCTAAAAATTTTACTGTTTATTCTTCATAATTGTTTCCCTATAAAATATCTGTTAAATTTTTTTATTTATAGAATGTGAATTTTTTTCCCATAGCTCACTATATTAGAGCTGAGATAATGACAATTTACTTCGATGAAAATTAAAAACAAAGAACAAAATTTATAGACAACAATATCTATAACAAGCTTTTTAATACATGAGCTATATATAAGACCACAAATTTCATGTTATTTCTTGCACCACACAGATGAACCTTCCAAATTCCATAACCAAAGCTTGCTAGTTCTCACATTTAATCACTTTCAGAAATGACACGTCTATGTTGTGGTGTAATATATGTCTAACATCGCAATTCCACACTGTTAAGGGTTTCTTTAGTGCAAAATCGTTGTTAGTAATTGATTTCCAATGATGTGATCTCGTTGAAATAGATGAGCCGGGTAAGGAGCTCCAACGGGTCAAATCAATAATTTATAATGTTCGGAGAATTTGTAATATTTTGAAACCGTGTTAGAAATGTGTTGCATGGCTTTGGGACAACGTTATATATGTTCTTCACCATATGCTAATGCTGGAATTGGATGCCTTGGAGTGTCATATCCCTCAAATGCTGTTTTAAAAAAAGATGTGCCTGACCCACGCGTGGAATATTCAAATCCGTACGGGAACGTCCTCGAGTTCATTTGTTGGTGAAACCTTCTTTTTTTGAGTACGATCTTCATTGAATTTACGCAAAATTAGAATTTCGACTGGAATGATATGGTTTTAATATAATCGTAATTTCAATCTTTTAAAAAAACGAATATTTAATATATATAATAAACTAAATGAGGCATTTGCAAGACGCGTTTGTAGTCCAACGGTTAGGATAATTGCCTTCCAAGCAATAGACCCGGGTTCGACTCCCGGTAAACGCAGTTTACCTTTTTCCTTTCGCTAACATGCCACAGGTCACTGGGGCATGAGAAAAATGTGTATATTTATTTATTTATTATTTATTATTATTATTTTTTGAGAGTAAAAGATAAATGTGAATAATTTGGATCCACACAGTGTCGATTTGAAGATTCCAAAGTAATAATACCACACTACAAACGTGATGGATTTTTTAAAAATTTTGAGCTAAAATTGGATTAATGTAAAATTTGGGAATTCCATGGAAGTTTCCCCTTTTGTTACAATAATAATCGAGCAACGGATGGATTTGCGAATCACGCGGGGCAGTAGAGTCATTTCGTCGTAGACATTCAGACAAAATCCGTAAACAAGCGCAAATCGTTCCAACTTCAAGCTAGGGGACCTCTCTCTCTCTGGAGAATTGTTTGACTTTTCAGTCAACGTAAATCCGGCCCAATGGGTAACTGCAACAGCCTTCACACCACCACCGTCACACCACCGGCCCAGGCGAACGGGGGCGGGGCAGATCCTGCCATCACCGTCCTGCCTTCGGACGCTCCACCACCTCCCCGCCATCCCCTCCCCGCCGGCCCAGGCCGTGTCCTCGGACGACCCATGTCGGATATCCATTCCGTCTACATTTTTGGCCGGGAACTTGGCAGGGGTCAATTTGGGGTGACCCATCTCGTGACCCATCGCGCCACGCGCTTGACCTACGCCTGCAAATCGATCGCTACAAGGAAGCTCCTGAACGCAGATGACGTGGCCGACGTCTGCCGTGAGGTTCAGATCATGCACCATCTCACCGGGAACCGTAATATCGTGGAGCTGAAAGAAGTATTTGAAGATCGGCATAATGTGCATTTGGTGATGGAATTATGTGGCGGCGGCGAGCTCTTTGATCGGATTATTGCTAAGGGACATTACTCGGAGCGGGCGGCGGCGGGGCTTTGTAGGCAAATTGTGACCGTGGTGCACGCCTGTCATTCCATGGGGGTTATGCACAGGGATTTGAAACCTGAGAATTTCTTGTTTTTGAGTACTCTCGAGGATTCACCGCTCAAGGCCACTGATTTTGGATTGTCCGTGTTTTTCAAACAAGGTAGTGTTTTTTGACCAAGTGATGTATTTTTTTTGTCTATGCATGGAGAAATGTGTAAGAGTGTTTTTTTATCTAGTCAGATGATAAATGTTTCGAGTTTAGAATTGTGAAGGATTACATACTGAGCTATTTCACCTTCTTTGACGGGAAAAGAGCTTTTTTGGTGGTTTAAGCAATGCTGTGGTTGAAATCAATAGCAATAATGGAAAATTTTTTATCCTGGAGCTAGCTTGTGATTCGTTGATCTTAGTTTTCATGAGCTTAATCCGAGGTTTAAGAATAGTCTCGATCATGGATAAACACAGGTCATATCGATGATAAGTCAAATAAACACCGAAAGACCACTTAAAAATAATTTATACGAAATGTTTAAATATTTTGTTGACAAAGATTCTCTTCTTATATTCTATTGCTTAATGTTTTGAATCATATATCCAAGGCAAAACAGATTTGTCACGAAAGTAGTTCTATTGAATTTATTGCGGAAATGCTAAATCCTATGTTCACTATCTACCGACTGCAGGAGAAGTATTCAAGGATCTTGTTGGTAGTGCGTACTATGTGGCTCCTGAAGTGTTGCGTCGAAATTACGGCTCCGAAGCTGATATTTGGAGTGCCGGAGTGATACTCTATATTTTACTCAGTGGGGTTCCACCCTTCTGGGGAGGTATCATTTTGTATATATGTTTAGCCACTTTTTATTTAGTTATTAAAATAGGCTCATAAATCTGAAGGTAGAGGGCGCAGAATGGAAATGCTTGACTGACGAGTGAAGCACAAAACTAATTCATCTATTAGGATTGTTGTCAGGAATTCCTGTCTATTTGTGATATGTTGGTGATGTTTTCAATTGTATCTCCAGAGAATGAGAAGGGAATATTTGAAGCTGTTTTGCGTGGTCACCTTGATTTTGTATCTGAGCCTTGGCCATTGATATCAAGTAGCGCCAAGGACCTTGTGAAAAAGATGCTACAAGCTGATCCTAAGGATAGGCTGAATGCAGTTGAAGTCTTAAGTAAGTGTCTTTCTTTGTTGCTTCAGAATGTTAAAATGTCTATTCAGTGGAAATGGGAACCAAGGTTATTCTTCATCGTTTCTTGCATGTTATAATCTGTACCGAAGATCTATAAGATGATGAATACTCGTATATCTCTTTCTTTGAAATATTTGAAATCCACCGTAGTCATGAATTGAGCTCAAAGTTTGCAATATAGACTATATAGAAAAATTCATACAAATATTTGGTAACATTTGTCCGGTTATTTTCTGGAAGTATGTTATCGGAAATTAATTATAGAATATACTGTATATTTGTTTTTTTTTTTCAGTGAGCCATCTTTTTACTTTATATGTCACAGTTGTTAGAATGTGAGGTCTAGTAATGTCTCATCGGATATGTCTGGTTTCTTAATGCTCTTTTAAGTACCATAAAATTTTTCAATTTATTTTTTGAGCAGGTATTAAATAATATTTTTGGGAAACGACGATAAGGTGGCTGAAAAGTAATTATCAGGTCTGGAGATTTGAAAATGATGAGAAAATATAATTTTTTGGGAATAGAACAAAAATTAAATGGCAGTGATTAGTTTCAACTCTAGAAATGGAAATTGTTCGGGATAAATGAAGCAAGAGATAGCCTTCTGTTTAATTGTTCTTTCATTTCATTATCAAAATGGTCCCATACTTATATAACAAAGTCCAACTTTAAAAATTACAGACCATCCATGGATGAGAGAAGATGGAGATGCATCCGATAAGCCACTTGACATCGCTGTTTTAAGTAGAATGAAGCAGTTCCGAGCGATGAATAAGCTCAAGAAAGTAGCTCTCAAGGTCAAAATATATCCTTCATATACCAGACTGCACTTTTTTGTGCTTCTGACTAATTCTAAGCCGCTGCAATTTCTAGGTAATTGCAGAAAATCTTTCTGAAGAAGAAATCATTGGCTTGAAGGAGATGTTCAAATCCATGGATACGGATAACAGTGGAACCATTACTTTTGAAGAGCTAAAAGCTGGTCTACCAAAGCTGGGTACCAAACTCTCTGAATCAGAAGCGAGACAGTTGATGGAAGCGGTACCCATCTGATTTTATTTATCAAAGCTATATAGAGGGCAATAAACTTCATTCTTGGGTTGCCGGTTGATTAACTTTTCGTGTTGTCTTATTATGAGTGATAACTATTGAAAGTTGGTCGTGCATATGTGCTTTACAATGGTTCAAGATTGAAGATTCGGTTTTATTAAAAGCTACAAACTTTGGTTAAGTGACAAATGTTGGGATTTCAAATTGCTATTAGAGTTATAGTCACTTGTTCAATATGTTCTGTAAGTTGGAACAATTGTTGGGTGGAGTATTAAGCTCTGAAGAGAGAGCATAATGGAGAAAATTTTGATCTGCATTATTCCTCAATGATCACAAAAGAGTCTTTATACACGAGCATAAGAATAAGATGGTTGCAACATCCACTAACTGAATCTACCGTTATAACTTACTACTTAACTATCCAACTAAGTTCTAGTTGACCAACTAAGTTCATTTAACTAGTATTTGATCCTGATATAGAGAATTGTTTGGTTTGGCAATTCTTCGTGTTTTTCTGTTCAGCTGCCTTTGGCATGATGATTCAATTGAGATGTTTAGGATGTGCTATAGCTGAAAAGAATTGAGTTTTATTGTCAGTAGCGCTAAGTCTTATTATCACTATTAGTTTGGGGTCACATTTCAAATTTTTATCGTGGTATATTAAAAAGAGTTGCACACAACATTTTGGGTATGGAATCTGTGGTGCAGTTTTGTGACAATTTTCTTCTCTTCAGTATATTTTCTTGCAGTAAAAATGCCACATATCATAATTTCTGAACATTGTAAGATGCTTCTTGATTTCAATCACGACAATTAGTTTTCGAAAGGTTTGGCTGCTAAAACTCATGAGGTGTGTTTCCAGGCTGATGTTGATGGAAATGGAACAATAGATTACATTGAATTTATTACAGCAACAATGCACATGAACCGAGTCGAAAGGGAAGACCATCTGTACAAAGCTTTCGAATATTTTGACAAGGACAAAAGCGGGTAACACTTGGTTTGCATCCAACTTTCTGCTTATTGTGTTGGATAGTGGCATTAACAATTTTCTAATACTTGCTCTGAAATTAGGTATATCACGATGGAAGAACTCGAGCATGCGCTGAAAGAATACAACATGGGCGATGCTAAAACGATTAAAGAAATCCTTGCAGAAGTAGACACAGACAATGTAAAGTTTTCTTTTCCCAAAAGTTTCTTTTCACTTCAATAATCTCTTATGTAGACAGCGACTCTGCTACACACTGGAGCAAGTTTTGAGGTCAAGATTTATTTACCTCTCAGAAAGTTGGAAAATGACGAGAAAATTATGCTTACTTGTGTAGATATAAGAGAATATAAAGAATAAACTTTATTTTTATGAGAAAAATCATATATCAGTTATCATTTTGTCCCATGACAGGATGGGAGAATAAACTATGATGAATTTGTTGCAATGATGAGGAAAGGTAACCCAGATTTGGTCGCAAATAGACGGCGAAAATAGAATCAACACTGGATTCATGACCAAAATTATACATGTACCGAGGATCTGGATCATGGATGGTTGCTTCAGTTTCCCTTGATGCCACTGGAGGTTGGGAAATGATCTTTTTTTGTCTGGTTTTTTCCTCTGTTAATTTTCTGGAAATTGTCCCACACTTCGATGATTTACTTGTGAGATTGATGTACAGGATGTGGTTATACATATGTATTTGGTATATATTTTCCCAATGGGTCTTTTCTAAAAGCTCGAGTCAACCTTGAACCGAAGGCTGCATGTGGTTATAACATAGAAACTTGTACAATTAGTGGGTGCAATGATTTTTATTCTTTTTTAAAAAATAAAATTAAATATCTACTTCATTTCATAAAATATTTTAAACAAAAGCTTTGAAACCCATCAAGACAAAACCAGATATGCTCCATCGATCTGTTTTGACGTCCATAAGGTGTTCAACTACGATTTGATTGAGTTATAGATAAAAATTTGAATAAAATCATATTTTATCGGTTTTATAAAATTTTAAATCAAACCGAACTGAATTATGAATTTCGGTTGGTTTGGTTGGTTCTTATTTGGATGACTAATTTTAAATTTTGAATTCTATAATGAATTAATACATGAAAGGTTGTAATTCGAAAAAAAGTACTGATTGACATTTTATAGAAATTGAGTGAACATTTTATTTGATTGTTGACTAAAATGATTATATGCAAAATCATATATTAAACACTTATGAATGCCATAGAATTTTGCAGCTTATAGAAACGCTAGACTTTTATGGTTATAATTATGTTTATTTGGACTAAAACATAAAACAAATAATTTATCAATGTAATTGGACTGTTACAAACTCACAAATAATATAATATAATCTAAAAATCAAACAAAATATACTTATATTCAAGAAAAATCACACTAAATTAATAAAATTTAGTACATAAATTTCTTTATATTAATATAGTGGTTTGGATCGGTTTGGTTTGATTTATTTTTATCCAAAATTTGAACAAACTAATTTTTATGGTTTGGTGGATTTTAAAACCAATCCAAACGGCAATTCCTTGAAAATCAATCCAAACCATACAATTCGATTTGGTTTGATTTTACAGTTTGATTCGATTTCTGAACATCCTATAGGACTCCTTTAGCTTTATTTACCTCGGCACATCTTAATTAATGTACGTGGATGTTGCCTCCATAGAGTAAGTAATCTTGATGCTGTGAATCTTTTGACCACCATTCTCTTGCTATAAGTCTGGGAGTGACTTTATGTTGTTTTGGATTAATGAAATGAAAAAATCATTTTTTGTGGTTCCCACCCTCAACCAAAAAACCAGCTTTATTTTGTAAATCTTGAATTACACTCTTACAAAACCTATTTAACGGTTCATTCAACCACAAATTTGTTTGTCCCTCAGTAAATCAATATCCACGAGTATGGTAAACTAATTCTTGTTGAAAATTTAAATTCAATGGTTTTTTCTTTAAAATGTAAAATCAAGATCGTAATGTAAACAAAAAATGATCACATGAACGGGCATGACAGCATGACTTTAATTTGATATATGATTTTCTACTATTATCCATTAATTCAACGATCCGTAATTGTCATGAACGATTGGTACCTAAGTAGAACTAGATTAGATGTTTTGTGCTATCATGATATATTTAGTCTAAATAAATCAACAAAACTCGATCTATCAATTGCAGCTATCTCGGTTGTTAGATTTTAGGTGTTTTCACACAACGAAAATGCTATCTTTAATTAATATTGAACGTTATAGTGCTAAATTGATTACTGATAAGTTTTGACTTGATGCTAGGTTCGATCAATTAAATTAAGAGAACACAAGAATTTTAGCGGTTTTTCATATAATTCCAATGTTAATTATTTGGAACTGAATTATTTAAATAATTTGTTAGCCAATCACCAATGATACAATTGAATAGTGGAACCCCCTTAAATTAGAATTTAGTAATATTGAATTTTCTCCTTTGTTAATTATTATTATAATAAAATACTAGAAAAGGCTAAACAAAAAGAAAGAGAGCCTACTATTTCTGAATTAAAAGGAGAAATAGATCAGATAAAATCTGAGATAAAATATTTAAAAGAAAGAATAATACTCTTAGTATTAATAATCACATTTGGGAAAAAGATTCTACTTCTGATGAAGAAGAAGAAGATATTTTAACTAAAGATGAAAATGATAATGAAATAAATCAAATGGTATGAGTTAATAAAATTGATCAAATTATTTCTCAAAAATGTTACTCAAAAGTAACATTAATTATTAATAAAAAATTTAAAATTACTATTTAAGCATTATTAGATACCGGAGCTGATGTAAATTGCATTAGTGAAGGAATTGTTCCTTCCAAATATTACAAAAAGACCACTCAATTTATAACAGCTGCTAATAAGCAACCTCTCATGGTCAATTACAAATTGTCTGATGTAGCAATATGTAATTCTGGAGTTTTTTTAAATACAACTTTTATTCTCATTAAAAATATATCTACTCCTGTAATTTTAGGAACTCCATTTTTCCAAATGTTGTTTCCTATTAATAAAATTAATGAAAAGGGTTTATATACCAATATTAAAGGAATTAATTTATTTTTCCCATTCACCACAATACCTGTTTCAAAATCTATTAATATTTTACAAAAAAAGTAAATAATAAGGAAAATTTTGTTACTTCATTAAAAGAAGAAATTCTTTTTAAAAATATTAAAGAAAAAATAAATTCTGAAAAAATTCAAGAAAAAATAAAAATTATTTCAGAAAATATTTCTAAAGAAATTTGTGCCGATGTCCCTAATGCTTTTTGGAATAGGAAAAAACATCAAGTTAGTCTTCCTTATACATATGATTTTACAGAGGATAAAATTCCTACAAAAGCTAGGCTTATAGCTATGGGGCCTAGACTTTTAAAATATTGTAAAGAAGAAATTGATAGTCTTCTTAAAAAAGAATTAATCAGACCAAGTAATAGTTCTTGGAGTTGTCCAGCATTTTATGTAGAAAATGCAGCAGAAATTGAAAGAGGAGCTCCAAGACTTGTTATTAATTATAAACCGCTTAATAAAGCATTAAAATGGATAAAACATCCATTACCAAATAAAAGAGACTTATTAAATAGATTATTTAAAGGGAAAATATTCTCTTCTTTTGATTTAAAATCAGGATTTTATCAAATTCTTCTAAAAGAAGAAGATAAATATAAAACTGCTTTTACGGTACCATTCGGACATTACGAATGGAATGTTATGCCATTTGGTTTAAAAAATGCTCCAATGGAATTTCAAAATATAATGAATGAAATTTATAATTTATATATAGATTATATCATAGTTTATATTGATGATGTTCTTATTTATTCTGACAATATTGATCAGCATTTTAAACATCTCAATATATTTATTCAAGCTACTAAAAGGGCTGGTTTAGCTGTAAATCAGAAAAAAGTAAAACTTTTTCAAACTAAGATAAAATTCTTAGGACATTACATTGAAAATGGGATAATGATTCCTATAGAAAGAGCAATTGTCTTTGCTGATAAATTTCCTGATAAAATCACTGATATAAATCAATTACAAAGATTTCTTGGAAGTCTTAATTATATAGGAGATTTTTATAAAGATCTCGCTCAAGATTGTAAATTATTATTTCAAAGGTTAAAGAAAAATCCTCAACCATGGACTAATAGTCATACTTTAGCAATTCAAAAAATAAAAGAAAGAGTTAAAGAACTCCCTTGTTTATCTATTGCTAATCCTGAAGCATTTAAAATAGTTGAAACAGACGCCTCCGATATTGGATATGGAGGAATACTTAAACAAAAAATAGATAATACATCTAAAGAAATTCTTGTTAGATACACCTCTGGAACTTGGAATAATACTCAGAAAAATTATTCAACAATAAAGAAAGAAATTTTTTCAATTGTTAAATGTATTACAAAATTTGAAAGTGATCTTTTAAATAAGAAATTTCTTTTAAGAGTAGATTGCAAATCTGCTAAAGATATTCTTTTAAAAGATGTTAAAATAATAGCATCTAAACAAATTTTTGCTAGATGGCAAGCTATATTAGCATGTTTTGATTTTGATATTGAACATATCTCTGGTAAATCTAATTCTTTACCAGATTTTCTAACCAGAGAATTTTTGCAGGGATCAACCTTGGAAAACGGTTCTAAAAAGACCAGCGACCGGAAAGAAGCCGATGAATAAACCACCTTTCAAAAGAGGTGCCACTACTGTTCCTCAGCCTAATACGGCTACTAACGAAGAAGAGAAATTCGATCCTATTAAAGAATTCACAGATGATCTAACTGCATATGAAATTCATTACTATAATAATGCTATATTTGCCTTAAAAGGCTCCAAAGAGGAATTAAAATATCCCTACTTAATTTCAGGATGTCTTAATTGCTGTCCTGTTGACAAAGACCTAAAAAGTTTATCACCAATCCATATAGCTCAAAACTATTTAATCAAAGATTTACAACCCATATTGGGGGAAAAACTCGTGACTATTTTGAAACTATTTTAGTAGAAACTGGTGCAGTTGAAATGCAACATATGGATCGAAATCGTGATTTCGCATTTTCTAAAATGATTATAAAGAAAATTATCTCAGCGGCTAATTGGGGTTTACCTCTTGGTCAAGCCAGGCAATTAAACACTTTTCAAGCAATGCCAAATATGTTTAATTATCATGATTATATCATGGCATGGGATACAACTCTTATATATGAGAATTCTCAACGTAAACACTCTTGGTGGATAAAATTTCAATTAGATGATGTTCATCAATTTATACTTACATGGTTCAAAACTTTCTTTTTCTCATGGGGGGTAATGCCATCTATTCTTCCTAAAAATGTTAAAAACATATGGATTAAATTCCAACAGGCTAATCCACATTTTGATGGAATGACCGCCATGATCCAATTCGATATAAATTATAATGTTCCCTGGATTATAAGATGGGAATATGGACTTCAAGACATGACTAAAGAGAAGTTTGAAATTAATTTTGCCTCTACTATCTTAATCAGAAAAATTTTAATAAAATGGTGGGGCAAAGAGGACTTTTTTGGAGAAGGAAAAGTCTATGATAGACAGGGGGTAATAGCTCTTGGACCAGCCAGAGAAACTATGAGAAAAATGAATCATGATACCCCAACTCAGACCACATTACTCAAAGAACTTTTCCAACATTTGGATAAAGATACCATTACTTCTATGTTTTCAGAAGTATTCGGTGAAAAATCAAATTTATCTACACAAGCATCTTCCTCCTCAAAAGGAAAAGAGAAAATGGAAGAAGACACAACTATGACAGAAAATGATGATCAAGATCAAGATGCACAGGACCCATATGATGGGGATGATCTTTTCGCATTACTAAATGCATAAGCCAGTAGAGAATGAGCTGGAGCCAGTAGAAAATAAGCTGGATATCACCACGGACTAAAAGTCTTTTGTCAAAAAGGTTTATATTATTGGGTTACATTATTGTGTTTGTAACCTTATCTTTTATTGTACGTGTCTTTATTGTATTTGTTTAATAGTTGGTGTACTGTTTGCTTTTTATGTCTATAAGAGGAGTGGTTGCCCTCTGTGAACCACAGACCGAAAACTCTTTAGCTTCTCTCTAAATAAAAGAAGTTTGCGAGCAATCTCTTCAAGTTCTAATTTCATCTTTCCGATTCCAGAATTTCAATATGTAAGTATATGTCTTGCGATTACATTTATGATCCTCCCTTCGATTATATCATGCCATCTGCAAATTATTTTATAATTTTAAAAAAGAAAATTAAATTAATAAAAACTCAAATTGAAGTTCTTGAAAAACGTTTAAAAGATCCAGAAGTAAATCCTGTTTATAAACAGTGGTTTGTTTATCCACATCTGGAAAGATCCAGAATTACCTTAAAAGCTTACGAAAAACAGAGCTCACAGCTAGCTGCTTAAAGGAGAAGATTTGAAGATCTCCTGTTAAACCTTAAATTAAGGTTGATTATTTATAATAAGCCTTAAAGGCTACTTTGTGCTTTCGTTGTAGTGGTAAAATTTTATCCACCAAGAGTGTTTACGTTAAGAATTCTCATATATAAGAGTTGTATCACATGCCATGATATAATCATGATAATTAAACATATTTGGCATTGCCTGAAAAGTGTTTAATTGCCTGGCTTGACCAAGAGGTAAACCCCAATTAGCCGCTGGGATAATTTTCTTTATAATCATTTTAGAAAATGCGAAATCACGATTTCGATCCATATGTTGCATTTCAACTGAACCAGTTTCTGCTAAAATAGTTTCAAAATAGTCACGAGTTTTTCTCCCCAATATGGGTTGTAAATCTTTGATTAAATAGCTTTGAGCTATATGGATTGGTGATAAACCTTTTAGGTCTTTGTCAACAGGACAACAATTAAGACATCCTGAAATTAAGTAGGGATATTTTAATTCCTCTTTGGAGCCTTTTAAGGCAAATATAGCATTATTATAGTGATGAATTTCATATGCAGTTGGATCATCTGTGAATTCTTTAATAGGATCGAATTTCTCTTCTTCGTTAGTAGCCGTATTAGGCTGAGGAACAGTAGTGGCACCTCTTTTGAAAGGTGGTTTATTCATCGGCTTCTTTCCGGTCGCTGGTCTTTTTAGAACCGTTTTCCAAGGTTGATCCCTGCAAAAATTCTCTGGTTAGAAAATCTGGTAAAGAATTAGATTTTCCAGAGATATGTTCAATATCAAAATCAAAACATGCTAATATAGCTTGCCATCTAGCAAAAATTTGTTTAGATGCTATTATTTTAACATCTTTTAAAAGAATATCTTTAGCAGATTTGCAATCTACTCTTAAAAGAAATTTCTTATTTAAAAGATCAATTTCGAATTTTGTAATACATTTAACAATTGAAAGAATTTCTTTCTTTATTGTTGAATAATTTTTCTGAGTATTATTCCAAGTTCCAGAGGTATATCTAACAAGAATTTCTTTAGATGTATTATCTATTTTTTGTTTAAGTATTCCTCCATATCCAATATCGGAGGCGTCTGTTTCAACTATTTTAAATGCTTCAGGATTAGCAATAGATAAACAAGGGAATTCTTTAACTCTTTCTTTTATTTTTTGAATTGCTAAAGTATGACTATCAGTCCATGGTTGAGGATTTTTCTTTAACCTTTGAAATAATAATTTACAATCTTGAGCTAGATCTTTATAAAAATCTCCTATATAATTAAGACTTCCAAGAAATCTTTGTAATTGATTTATATCAGTGATTTTATCAGGAAATTTATCAGCAAAGACAATTGCTCTTTCTATAGGAATCATTATCCCATTTTCAATGTAATGTCCTAAGAATTTTATCTTAGTTTGAAAAAGTTTTACTTTTTTCTGATTTACAGCTAAACCAGCCCTTTTAGTAGCTTGAATAAATATATTGAGATGTTTAAAATGCTGATCAATATTGTCAGAATAAATAAGAACATCATCAATATAAACTATGATATAATCTATATATAAATTATAAATTTCATTCATTATATTTTGAAATTCCATTGGAGCATTTTTTAAACCAAATGGCATAACATTCCATTCGTAATGTCCGAATGGTACCGTAATAGCAGTTTTATATTTATCTTCTTCTTTTAGAAGAATTTGATAAAATCCTGATTTTAAATCAAAAGAAGAGAATATTTTCCCTTTAAATAATCTATTTAATAAGTCTCTTTTATTTGGTAATGGATGTTTTATCCATTTTAATGCTTTATTAAGCGGTTTATAATTAATAACAAGTCTTGGAGCTCCTCTTTCAATTTCTGCTGCATTTTCTACATAAAATGCTGGACAACTCCAAGAACTATTACTTGGTCTGATTAATTCTTTTTTAAGAAGACTATCAATTTCTTCTTTACAATATTTTAAAAGTCTAGGCCCCATAGCTATAGGCCTAGCTTTTGTAGGAATTTTATCCTCTGTAAAATCATCTGTATAAGGAAGACTAACTGATGTTTTTTCCTATTCCAAAAAGAATTAGGGACATCGGCACAAATTTCTTTAGAAATATTTTCTGAAATAATTTTTATTTTTTCTTAAATTTTTTCAGAATTTATTTTTTCTTTAATATTTTTAAAAAGAATTTCTTCTTTTAATGAAGTAACAAAATTTTCCTTATTATTTACTATTTTTTGTAAAATATTAATAGATTTTGAAACAGGTATTGTGGTGAATGGGAAAAATAAATTATTTCCTTTAATATTGGTATATAAACCCTTTTCATTAATTTTATTAATAGGAAACAACATTTGGAAAAATGGAGTTCCTAAAATTACAGGAGTATATATATTTTTAATGAGAATAAAAGTTGTATTTAAACAAACTCCAGAATTACATATTGCTACATCAGACAATTTGTAATTAACTATGAGAGGTTGCTTATTAGCAGCTGTTATAAATTGAGTGGTCTTTTTGTAATATTTGGAAGGAACAATTCCTTCACTGATGCAATTTACATCAGCTCCTGTATCTAATAATGCTTCAATAGTAATTTTAAATTTTTTATTAATAATTAATGTTACTTTTGAGTACCATTTTTGAGAAATAATTTGATCAATTTTATTAACCCATACCATTTGATTTATTTCATTATCATTTTCATCTTTAGTTAAAATATCTTCTTCTTCTTCATCAGAAGTAGAATCTTTTTCCCAAATGTGATTATTAATACTAAGAGTATTTACTCTTTCTTTTAAATATTTTATCTCAGATTTTATCTGATCTATTTCTCCTTTTAATTCAGAAATAGTAGGCTCTCTTTCTTTTTGTTTAGCCTTTTCTAGTATTTTATTATAAGAATATAATTCATGTTCTTGTACAGTATTTTGTACAAGTTTAGTAGGTTTATGATTTGCCATATTCAAATAATGTTCTATAGCTTTTCTTTTTTCTATAGGATCTTTTATTTGATCTATAAGATCCAAAATGAAAGTTTCTTCATTTGATATAACATTTATTTCTAATCCCATAAAATTTATGAGACATGTATCACAATCACAATCTGGGTCACAAATTTTATTTTCTAATATATCAGAATCATTATCTGAACTACTATTAGAATATTCAGAGAATTCATTATCAATAATATTGATATAGAAATCATTTTGTTTTAAATCTTCTTCTTTATTAAGAAGAATATTTATTAATGATTCTTTTAAATCATTATTTATATTAAGATTATTAATTTTTTTCTTGACATAACACTTATTAGCCTTATGTCCAATTTTTCCACATTTCCAGCATACTGGAACTTTAGTATTATCATTTTTTATAGGTTTTTTAAACCTTTTCTTAGAATATTTTTTAGATTTCTCTTTATCTTTTAGATAATGTTTCTTTCTTTTAAAAGGAAATCTTTTCTTTTTCTTATCTCTTTTAGGATATTGTATTGGTTGAAAGCCTATTTGCTCACAAAAGTCACCAATAATATTTCTATTTTCTTCTTTTTGCATATCAAGTTGTCTTTTTAACTTGATGTCATTGCAAAGAGTAATTCCTTCTGCAGTTATTTCTGCGGATAAATCACCATAGGTGAGTGAATTTCAATCTATAGAATTTGTTGGAGATTTTGATTTTAACCTATTTTTTACTCTTTCAGCAAATAGAACTGGAAGTCCGGAAATAAATTTTTCTTTCCAAAAATTTGTATTGCAATCATTTCTAGTTAAAACTTTGGTCATAAAACATCTTTATACCATCTGAATTCAGATAATGTTGGACATCTCAAATTCATCAATTGCTCTTGAGATCTATCTAATTGAAGTTCATTAGCTCCAATAAAATTAGATAGAATTGTATAAATAAGTGTATTAACAGCATCAAATTCTTCTCTTCCATTAAGATCAATTATAGAAGAGTTAAGAATTTTATTCTTTGCATCTTTAGAAAGATAAAAGTCCCACCAACCTTGAAGTTGGCATGTGAAACCAGTAATAATGGCTTGAGCAATTTGCCTATCATTATTACCTTTTATCTTTGCGGCAGAAGAGTATATTAACATTTGTTTAATAACAGTTTTAATCTGATATTCAGATTTTCCATCTATATTCCATTCAGTAATGGCTTCTCCATTAAACTGAACGTAATCTTTCTTTTCTTCAATTTGAAGATCTATAGGTGTTGCCTTTTTATAAAAAGGTTTTACAATTGATACTTTATGCATTTTGTTAATCTGCATTTCATCTTCTGACGTTCTAGAAAGATTTTCAATTTGTTCAGATTTAGTAATGACATAAATAGAACCTTTTTCTTTAATGTTGATTTTTTGTAATCTGTCTATTATGCCTTCCATAAAATCTTCATATTTTTTGGAACTTAAAAGAAAATTTTCTTTTTTAAGATTAGAAGGAGGTTTTATCATTAAAGTTTTTGAACTTTCACCACTAGAAAATCCTTGTTTAGATTTAGATAAAATTTCTTCAATTCAAGTAGTCTGATTTCTTAAAGAAGGTAAAGTAAGATTAGTAAAATTACTCTGTTGAATTATATGATCAAAATTACTCTGTCCTAGTTCAGATTTTATAGGAGCAGCGTAAATTTCTTTATTACCTTTTTTAATTTGTAATGTAGTGAATGAGGGATGAATATCAAAAGATTCTTCTCCAGTTTCATGAACATATAATTTATATGTTGATTCAAGAGTGTTTATAAAAGACTTATTTGTAAAATTTAAAAATATTTTATTTCTTGATGGAAAATATAAATTTTCTAGCCATTTGAAAAAATCTAATTTTGAGTTAATTTCTTTAACCCAATCTAAATATCTTGAATAATATAAATTTTGTTGTTTTGAATTTAAACAACTTAAAAAACATTTTTTCTTATTTATATTTTTAATCTTTTCTAAACTTTTCTGAATATAATCGTTATTATTAATAACCATAACATTATATCCCATATCAGAAAAAGTAGGAGAGTTAGATTTTCTATTATTAACAGAATAACTTCTTTGAAATCGAGAAGTACTTGATTCAGGAATATCAACTTTGTATTCAGGATGAGAAACATTATCATTTGTCTTTTGAAGACCAGATATACTAATTTTTTCAAAATCAGATATAGAAGAAGTAGAATTTCTACTTTCTTCAGGAAGTTTAATTCGCAGATGTCTTTGGGATGAAATTTTTATTTCAACATCCCCATCAACATATTGAACTATACTTTCTAGTTTTCTAGATTCTTCTTTTAGAGAAGGAGTTATATTCTCCATTTTCCAGATTTCTGGTAAAGTAACTTGACTCCAATTAATTGTTCTAGGAATCATAATATTGCTTTTAGCAATATCAGTTATAAAAAGAGTAGTTTCTCCTCTTTTTGAATTAATTTGATTAGTATTGATTCTAAAATTAGATATTGTTGAATTCATAACTTTATAACAAATTCTATATAATAGAACAACATTTTATGTACCATCTATCATGTCAAAACCTTCAGTCTTTATATTTAGAGTGGGGGCTTTCATGATATTTGGATCAGAAAGAAAAATCGGAAAATTAGGGAAACAACTAAAATGTATTGGTCCTTCGCATAATGAGGACTCTACTATTCCTAATAAGGAATCTTCGAATTTATTATGTCTTTGATCTCGTACTAGGATTAAAGCTGAAGTATTTAAGCCTAATCTGGTAAGAGGTTTTAAACCTACTTGTATCATTGCCAGATGCATAAATTTGTAAGATTGCTTGTGAATATTAACAAGATTTTGAGATAATAGACTAAATGAGTCGTATCCTCCTTTTAAAGGAATCGCTTCTTCTATTGTTTTAATTATATAATCAGATTTAAAATTAAATCCATGAGATCTATAAATCTTCATATTAGAAGATGCTGGTATTTTCCAGTTTTGAATATTTTTTTCGAAATTTTCGGAAATAATCAATTCTTTATTTTTAGTATTACTACTTGAAGATTTATTCTTAGTAAAAGATCTTATTAATTTATCCATCAGAATTTAAGTAGATACTGTCAAGGATTTACACCTACCTTGCTCTTTGGCCTTACAGGATTTGCGGAACCTGACTTAAGGATTTCTCCCGGGTATAACTACTAATTTCTTTGCAGAATAAAGAAATTCAGATCTTTAATAAAAATAAAATCTTTATAGAAGAATTTCTTCAATTACAATGGCTCTGATACCACTACAACGAAAGCACAAAGTAGCCTTTAAGGCTTATTATAAATAATCAACCTTAATTTAAGGTTTAACAGGAGATCTTCAAATCTTCTCCTTTAAGCAGCTAGCTGTGAGCTCTGTTTTTCGTAAGCTTTTAAGGTAATTCTGGTACTTTGTGCTTTCGTTGTAGTGGTCTTTAATTCTTGTTCAGATTTATTATTTCTTCTTACTAGCTAATTTTAGTTTTAATATTTTGATTAGCTTTTATCCGAAAATATCCTCTTTTTATTTTATTTCCTCGAAAGAAATAAATTTTTCGTTCTTAGTGGATTTGACTCTACTCACCATAAACTCATTTTATTTAGAGAATATGAATTTAACATTGGTGGCTCAACGACGGCACATCAATGAACCCGGCCGATAATGTTTTCTTGGGGTTTTTTTGGGCTACTTGGTGGAAATGGATCTGGATTGGAGTATTTGGGCCTTACAAGAGAGTTATTATTTAAGAGATGGGCTTCATGGGCCAGAAAAGACTTATGGGGTGCTAAACTACAATTGGAGCTCACTTAGAATCCCCCGAAATTTCGCCACAAACTACAGCTTGTTTAAGGCATTTACAATGTAACATTTAATACAACGTCTCGTTCTTATAAAAAATATCTTTTGAATTTTCTATAAATATTTATATTTTAACAAACGAGACACATGAAATTTAAATATAATTTATTTTATATGCTATCAAATGATTCTTGGGTCCTACAATTTCACCTCATTGTGTCTAAAAAATATTTTTATGTTTCAGTCAGCATTTAAAGTTCGGATTTGATTTTGTTTCAAAATAATTTACTAAAAAGTTACAAAAGCATTCTTCTTATTATTATTTGCAACACATAATGTGTGCTTCATTGCTAGCTGTAAACGAAGAAATGAATGACAACAAGAAATGCATTGAAAATGATAGATGCAAATTTGACAAATGAAGCATTCAGAGGGGAAGACGAGTTTTCATATGCGTTTTTATACGGACGATGAGCTCCCATCATTCACAAATCATTTATTTTCGCCATGATATGTACAGAACCGGAAAATGCTCAAGCAATAAGAGCAGTTAGTTGGTACATGACGAATCTTGAACGAGAGTATTGTAGTACTGTTAAGAGGATTATTAGATACATTAAAGATACCTCAAATGTTGTATTATGTTTTAAAAGATCGGATTTTACACTCAAGAGCTATATCGATTCTGATTATGCAGATGATCCTGATTAGAGAAAATCTACTATTGGTTATGTATTTACACCGGTAGAGGGAACATTAAGATGAGTTTCAAAACTGCAAACAGTTATGACGTTATCTACAACGGAGACATAATATATGACAATGACTCAAGTTTGCAAATAGACAATATGGATTAAAGAGTTATTGGTTGAGATCAAACATAAACAAGAGAAAGTTTATTTGTTTTGTGATAATCATAGTGTCTTGCACATCGCAAAGAATCCAGCATTTTATTCTAGGACTAAATATATTGGAGTTCAGTTTCATTTTTTTTGAAAAGTAGTAGATGAATGAAGTGTGGATATGCACAAGATTCATATAAAAGATAACATAGTTAATGTTCTGACCAAACCTTTGAACACTGATAAGTTTGAACGGTTTGACACCTCGAGTGACATAGTGGAAACGTAAGTAGCGGGTAATGACAAGATTGGATGGATGTGTGGAGATATGTTTAATTCTAAATCAAATTTCTCTGTGGGTGAAATGTCATCGAAGAAATGAATGACAGCAAAAAAATGCATTAAAGATGGTAGATACAAATTTGAAAAATGAAACATTCAGACAAAAAGAAGTGTTTTTATAAAAATTTTTAAACGGACAAAAATAAAGCTCCAATTATATTATATACATTAAAATTCATCTAAAAAAACAAAACGACCACAATACTTCAAATTGTTGTATGTTACGGTAATATTAGGCGCACATTCTGACCATGTGTTATTCAATATTTCAGACCAGCGTTTTGACATTAACATCAACTGAATTTTGCCTTACATGAATCACATTCTTTTCTAGTATAATTAAGGAATTCCGTCTCGCTCGTTACGTCATTTTTATAATCTTATATTGGTCCACAAATCAAGATAATATGTAACTATAATATTCTGTGGGTACAGCCTTTCTATATAATATTATAATAAGAATAAATTAAAATTACTTGATTTTTCTCTTGGTAATTGGAGAAAACTACCTCATAACATAAACAACAATATTTTTTTAATGAACATTTCAATATATTAAGAAGATAAATTTTGAGATGATTGAAATGATGAAATGAAAGTACTCCATCCGTCGGAAGCTCGCCTTCGTATCAAAGCGCGTTAAGCATTTTCCTCTTTTTCCAAATTAAACTCTTATTTTGACCAAAGGCTGCTGGTTAAATGTGAGCATCCATTCACGTTTGAAGTTCAGCTACTCACGTGTTTCTATGGGTGTTATAACATTATATGTTACACTTATAATTAGGAGTAGGTCTATTATTAGACGGTGTTATGGATCTTTATTCGTGAGACGGGTCAATCATGCGTATATTTATAATAAAAAGTAATACATTCGATATAAAAAATAATGCTTTTTAATTGGTGACTCAAATAGAATATTTGTTTCACAAAATTGAAATGTGATACCGTCTTACATGAGTTTTTGTGTTTAAATTTATACATCACTCTACAATTGTATATATTTGTAAAATATATAATATATGTGAGATGTTAGTATATAGCTGTTCTTGTTTATATTTGTAAAATATATAATATATGTGAGATGTTAGATATAGCTGTTCCCCATTTAATTTATGGGCTAACATGCAATAAGAGGATTATACGATGCAAGTTCAAAATAAGAAAGAACGCCAAAAAGATATTTGATCTATGAATTTGCAATGCTACACGAAGTTACATGATATGATAGACCTGAATTAATTTTGAAACAGAAGACTGATTTCAAGAAAAATATGATTTGACCTAATCTTCAATACTACCAACTTTTTTCATTTGTTAATGCACCTAACTTTCGAATCACACCCTTTGAATTCCATGTGCTATAAGTACGCAAAAAATGCTACCCGGCGGATGCAACACACTTCTTTGCAAGATCATGAAGTTCACAGAAGCAATTATTTTCGTGTTTCTTCTTCTGCAAACAGCGGCACTCTGCAATTCGTTCCCTCTTTCAACAAACTCCAGATGGATAGTAGATGAAGCAACAGGAAAACGGGTGAAACTCGCCTGCGTGAATTGGGCCTCACATTTAAAACCAACTTTCGCGGAAGGGCTCGAAAAACAGCCCCTAAATTACATAGTATCACAGATAACGGCCACCGGGTTCAACTGTGTGAGATTCACCTGGCCTACATTCATGATCACAAGACCTGAATATGGTAACCTCACAGTTTCACAATCACTTGATAAACTAGGATTAAAAGACGCGAAAGCCGGGGTTGCTAAAAACAATCCACAGTTTTTGAACATGAATGTGATTGAAGTTCATAAAGCAGTGGTGGATGAACTTGGGAGGAATGATCTGATCCTGGTGGTGGATAACCATATCAGCGAGCCAAACTGGTGTTGCAATGGCGGAGATGGCAATGGATTCTTCGGGGATGCTAACTTTGATCCTAGTGAATGGTTAAAGGGATTGGAGGCAGTTGCAACCATGTACAAGGGTAATCCCGCGGTGAGTTCATAAGATTATTCTGAATTTTTTAAAATATTTCCGAGAATTTAACTTTGTAGTAGATTGATAAAAGATACACTGGCTTATAGAATCCCGAATGTGCAATGTGAGTAATTTTATGTCTATATATTTATTTTATACTTTAGCATCTAATTCCATTTTTCTAGTAAAATTCCAAATCCTTATAGAATCCCGAATGTGCTATAAAATCTCATGTGATAAGTTAAAATTTGAGTAACAACCCCTTTTTGTTTTCAAACATGCAAGTTAAATTTATGTCATTTATAAAAGGGGATTTCAACGATAAATATGTGGACGAAAAGGGTTTTCAGGAGAGATTGTGTTTTGAATTTTAAAAGGCTATATAAGGCATGCAATTTTCCTAATTGCGATACGAGCAACTTTGTCTCGAAGAGTTTTCTCAGATATTTAATTCTAAAAACGTGAATATATATTTTAGGTTGTAGCAATGAGCATAAGAAATGAGCTCCGAGGTGACAGACAAAACGAGCCGGATTGGTACAAGTACATGCAACAAGGAGCCGCCCTCATCAACAGAGTAAACCCTAATCTTCTCGTAGTTATCTCTGGTCTAAACTATGACACAACCCTAGGATTTCTAAAATCGAAAAGATTTGGGACGACTATAGCCAACAAAATAGTGTTTGAAGCACATTGGTACACGGTCGGAACCTCAGATGAACAATGGGAGGCTCAAACTAACTTAGTATGCGCAAATATGCTACAAGGTGCTGAGGACAGTTACCTATTCTTGATCCGAGGAAACAATTCATTCCCTTTGTTCTTGAGTGAATGGGGTATAGATGAAACAGGTGCAAGTGAGGCAGATAACAGGTATATGAGCTGCTTCTTGGCGGCTATAGTGGAGAATGATATTGAGTGGGCATTATGGGGTATTCATGGAAGCTATATGCTTAGGGAAGGAACAGTTAATATGTATGAACCTAATGGGATTCTGGATTTTGATTGGGCTCGTCCTAAGAATCTTTCTTTCGTGAAGAGATTGCAACTTGCAAGACAGGTGAACCAAGGTATCATTCAAGTTCTTTAACCATATTCAAATTATAATGTAAGTAATTAGGGTAATTGATTGGTTTAACTCATATTTGACGAGATACTATATAAAAAATTAATTAGAATAAAATAGTAACATTTTAAAGATCGTACATTAACATATGCAAATATATGTCGAATATAGTTCATGGCGAACATATGTCACGACCTCATCATCATTATAATTTCTAATTCCCAGATTCTGATCCAAAACATCCAATGTCTTACGTAATGTTCCATCCTTTAACCGGCCAATGTGTTCAAGTCCGCGAAACCTACATTTTTTTATCCGAATGCACCACTGCAAGTCGATGGGAACACCAAGACGATGGTCCGATCAAGTTGGTGGGGAGTCCACAGTGCCTAGTGGTGGCTGAAGATGGTTCTACTGCACATGTTTCCGATGATTGCACCAGCAATAGTAGCAAGTGGAAGATCGCTTCGAGGCCCAGGCTTCATCTAGCTGCCCAAAATGGTAAAGGGAGTTATTTGTGCTTAGAAAACAATGCAGCTGATGCCACAATTGTCACTAAGAAATGCCTTTGTCTAGCAGACGACCTAGCTGATACTCCAACTTGTCATGAAAATCCTCAAGTTCAATGGTTTAAGCTTGTCCCCATTAACGTGTAAACTGCGAATCAAGAAAATGGAAGTTATTGAGGTGGATTAATAAAAACGAATTTTCTTTTGGTAAGATTTATGTGAGGACCGAATATTTTTGGTTAATCAACATTCTTAATTAATCATGTATAAGGAAATTTAAGAGCATGCAATGTTTTTGTATAGGATTTACCTAGTGGAGAATATTTTATATGAGAATAAATTGAAAATACAAGATCAAGTCATTAAGTCATGCATATCATTCATAAATTCGAAATTTGGGGAATATATTGCAAAGATGGGAAGGTAATATACTAGACCTAGAAGACTAAGGCATAAATAATGCATATTTTCGAAAATCCCTACTAAGATTTATGCCTAGATATTTTGATGCATCAATGCATGGGAACCTACAAGAAAAATTGGAAGCAAATCCCCTCAATTAGCCACCATATTTTCGAAAATATTAGGGTGGAAATCAAGGATTTAAATCCCACGAAATTGGAAGATAAATCAGCAACAAGGGCAAGGAAATTTGAGTCAAATAATGAGATATTTAGGCAAATTTTAGGCATGATTTGAGTGCCATAATTAACCCACTTCTCCTCTTCTATAAATGTCACATCAAAGCCTAGCATTCCTACACTAATTTTCGAAAATCCCTTGCTGCATATTTTCGAAATTCAGCAACTTCTACATAGCCGAAACTCTGTCCAAAAATCGTCCCAAAGTTAGCCTAAAAATCGAAGCCGAAGTGCCGCCGAGTGTAGAGCAAGAAACGATCCATTCCTGAAGCCGAGCCACCACGGTTTTTAGCATCAATTATACTGTAAGTGGGCTTGTTTTTAAATTTTAAATTTCGGTTTTATACATATGAAATTTCGGTTTTTGGTTTTAAAAATTCGGTCGAGCTCCGTCTCCCGTCTATACGTTTTTATGAAATTTTGGTACGTTTATGTGTGACACTGTGAGGATTCCCTGAAAATGGGTGGAATTCCAACATATGGCCCTTCACGGTGGGATAGAACTGTTTTATGGCATCGCCCCTTTAGAGGATTAAAACTTAGGGAATGACGTCAGTAAACCGTTAAAGGTGAAAAATCGCAGTGTTATTATGTTATGATATGATGTTACGATTATGAAAAGCATGCTGTATTGATATGTTGTTTTCGAAAATGATGGAAAATTTTACGTTGTGTTCAAAACGCCCTCATTTACTGAGTATTTCCCAAAATACTCATCCCCCTTACTCTCCCCTCCCAGATAAGTCCGAAGAACAGGTTGAGGATGAGGAGTCGGAACAATTTTGGGGCTGGTGATTCGCAAGAGTAGTAATAGACTTTATTTCGAATTTTTATGATTTAATGAATTGTAAGACGCTTCCGCATAAATTACTATTTCGTTTGGATTTCAGTATTGTAAAGACAATGTTTATTTCGTTGAAATTATGAATCATAAACTGGTTTTGGTTTATACTGTGCTACAAAGGCTTTTTGTTATCGGTCGTGTGATTGTTAAACAACGCCGGTGTCAATCCCAAGTTTCGGGGCGTGACAATTTACATATCTGTATGTAATTTAATTAAATACTGTGACCAAAATGATCGTGTTTTTGTATGGAAATTGAATATTTAAGTAGGTACTATTAATTGAAATCCGTTAATTATTATTATTAGTAATCCAAATGCATGTATAGTTAGTTATATATGTCTATGAAATGTAGGCGAATGCATGCAATGACTGAGTAGTGAAAATGTAAATTCACGAAGACTTTTGATATACATCAAGATATAGCTAGATTAATTGAATTTGAAATAAGAAAAATATTTGTTTATGTTTGAAACAGTGTTTATCTCAATTCGGAATACATTTATTTTATACAAGTACCTTCATAGTAGTAGTGCATATATTGGTGTTTAATGTGCAAATATTCGATCTCTTAATTTAGATTTTGATTTCACCTCAAGAAAATTGAAGGGGGATAAAGTTATTAGCCAGTTTTTATTAATAGAACGGATGGTAAAAACAATTATAGCAAATATATTTCGTTGATCAACATATAATACCTTGATCAAGCTCCATTGGAGTCAAGATCCAGATCCATCGCTTTAATTGCCTTCATTTGATTTATGTAAATATTATGTACTTGAAATTTTTTTTAAGATCTGTCTACTTGTAAATAAGCTTAATTGTGATTTAGAATAAGCGGAGCTAGGATTTGTATATTAGGGACGAAATCGAATATTCTTCTAATCCTCTGAGCTACAAGCTCCACCCCGTCTCCACTGGATCTGTTCCCGGGAGTACCCTCAAAAAAAGGAAGAAATAATTTTTTATTAAAATTATAAATATACATGCAATATTTAACATTTTTTGACAAATTAACGATATGAATAAATAATATTTGACTTATAACATAAAAAAAATTTAAATAAAAAATAATTTAATNAGTCTGAAGAAAATTTATATCAATATACATTAATAACAAATAATTATTTCAACATTTATTTTTTTTATTCCTTTATCTTGTATTTACAATTTTAAAAACTAAAAGTGCATGTTCAATTGTTATATGAACACCATAATAGTTAAATTAGTCTAATTAATATATTTATAGTATTCCAGATTATAAATCAACAATATAATTTTTTAGCGCTCATGTTTTAAATAAAATTGAAGAGGTTATACATTTTAAAAATTGACAAGGGCGAAATTGAATAAAGACTTAAATTTTAGTTTTTTCATCCTTTAATTAATTATTTATATAATAATTTTTTATGTAATTTTTTTCACAAAAAAAATGAGGAAGTGATGTTTGTTAGTATCAAACGCTTACCTTTTGTTGGAAGATAAATCTGTTAGCCAATGCACGTACAACTTTATAATTCTTATAATTGTAACAGTGCATAATGCAGTACTTACTTGAGTGATAATGAGTCAAGCTGTTAGTCTCATGAGTTCGGAGAGATGCATGTCTATATGCTGGTGTTGTCTCATATCCCTTAAAAACCAACCTTATCCTTTCCTACCGTCTGTCCTATCTCCAACAGAGACAGTATTACCTGTTATCTGGTATCACACTTTTACGGCTCACCTAGCCAATCAAATCAAGTGGCGCAACGTCAGCAGCTTGACGAACGAAAACTTCCTAGGAGATATTGTTACTTTTATTCATGCGCACTTAACCCAACAGTGTTCCCCACCCGCGTCCACCTAGCTCCGCCTATGAGATCATTTAGGATAGTCAAATTTCAATCATAGTTCAATTTTTTTTTCTTTTTTTTTTTTGCAATTTTATCATTTTTACGCTAGAATGCTGATATGACATTGAAAATATCATATGATGTACTAAAATAGCCACAAACAAAAAAAAAATTATTAAACTAATAGTGAAACTTGATTGTAGATTATCAAAAGCACAATAAGATCTCAACTTACATATTTACATTTTTCCCGGAGAAATATCCGAACTTGATAGTCAAAATCACTATTCCATGCCATTTTTAACTTATTCGATCTCTTTTTTTGTATGAAGGCAACTTTCTTGTTGGGGTTTATGGAAGTGTGTGAAGAGATCTTTTAAGCTTCTCACCAGCTAACTTGTAGCTGTGTATATTGTAATGCTATATATTTTTAGAACATATATGTTTATTCAATTAACGGTAATTTAATTGTATTCTGATAATCTGTACACCAAAATGTAATGTACCATAGATATTAGAAGATAAAATAGACCAATGATCGGAGCTAAGAAGATCGGAAATAAGTGGGTGAGACGCGGGAAGGATGGAGTTCACGGCTTAGTATTTGATTAGAAGAGAGATTTTATTTTTTCAAAAATTATTTCAAACTTTGATACCTAAAGTCGGGTGTTAAGATTGAAACTTGGACTTAACTCAACTCCAAAAATTAAATCAAGAGGAGAGAATTGTCTAGATCTATAGATAAAACTCTCAAGAACATAATTTTAGCTTATGTGAGATATCTAACACACACATCTCACGCTCATGAATGAACATCTAGAACGTGAAGTTTACAAGACATTAGCAAGTGACTCATTCGGGTACTCCAACACATGAAGGTTGGCTTGTACTCTGATATCATGTTAAGATTGAAACGTGTAATCTAACTCAAACTCAAAAGCTATTTCAAAGAAAAAAATTATTCAAATTCATGTATACAACAACCAATAACATAATCTAGCAATGTGAAACATCTAACATTAAGGGGTGGTCAACTAGCAATCTTTTATGAAATCATATTTAGAAGTTTTTTTAAAAAATATATATATAATTATTATATCAAAACGTGGACCAACATAAACTAGCACCAATTCAAAGTGCAATTTTCCTCTTTGTGCACACACTAACTCACACACATTATCTAAAAAAAATTCAATTTGTTGTAGCTCTAGATTCTATAAAGAACTATGCATTAATAATGGGCGACGAATTAGTATGAAGGTAATGACAGAAATTTATCAAAAAGTTTATTTCATTCAACATGATTACCTTCACAAATCTAGCTATGTTGATTTCTTGATCACCAGATCTCCAATAATGGGCAAAAACACATGTTAGAATTGTAAGAAATATGCACATGAAGTATCGTGTAGGAATTGGCCGTTGCCTACATATTTTGACGAAACTTGTGTACGCAACCTCAACTTTAGAAAATTGAGATCCGTACACGTTTCTTCTTTTAACATTCAGACTCCCGATTTTCTCGTTGATGGTATGAGATGCCTATAAATAGAGACGATTGAGGTCCCTAAGCATACACACCTCATAAGAAATATACATCATCTACAGAGAGCGTGAAGTGCTTAGAAGGCTTCAATCGAGAAGAAAAGCAGAGAATTTCAAAGTTTTCAATGGCCGGAGGTAATTCTCGATTAAGCTTCCTCATATTATATATCATGTTTATATATACGTAAAAACATGATTTTAAGAAAAATTCTAACATTTGGTATCAGAGTCATGATACCTCTGTCTTGAAAATATTTGTTTTCATATCAAGAACTTTAAGAAAAAGAATTTTAAGTTTTACGTAAGAAACTTAAAATTTAAAGGTTGGATAAAATAACTTACCTGAAAATTTCTCGGACGAAATCTTGAAAATTATTATAAGGAAGATTTATGCAATTTTGTTCATGCAAATAAAATGGAGAAGGTTGAAGATGAAGTGCATGAAAATTCTGATTCAATCATGCATTTGAATTCGACTAACGTGCGAGTGTGTGGAGAAAAATAATCTTGCATGTATCGGTCTCAATTATTATCATTATTATTATTATTATTAAATTTTTAAATAATAATAATATTAATAATAATTAATGTGGGACCCACAATTACTAATGCGGGACCCACATATTGGTAATAATTCTCCCACAAGTTGGCAATAATATGTTTTTATTATTATTATTTTTAAAATAATAATAATAATATTAATAAGTAAATAAATCATGATTATTGTGCTATTAAGTTATTTGTAAAATTCGGTATGCATATAGCATTTGGTCAAATAATTTGTACACATTAAAATAATTTCAAATTCGACGTAATTTCTAATATACGTTTAGAAATTATTTTTGCATGTTATATAAAATGTAAAATATTATGGATAAGTGTTTGATGTGTACATGCAAATTTAATATTATGATTGCATTTAATTTTGAAATTTAAAATGCAAATAATATTGAAAAATAATTGGTACATCAATATTCGCATTATGTTCATATTAAATTATATTAAGTTGTTTATAATTTGAAATGAACATATTAAATAAGATGTGAATATAATATTAAAATTAAAATATTTCAGATATTCACAAATGAACAAAGAATCCTCACTTTATCACTACTCTGATTGAAGAGAAAAACTGATGGGGAAGTATTTGTTCATATTAAGTAAAAATGTGAATATAAAGATATTAAACGAAAAATTTTGGCTTATAAAGATTCACATAAATGTGGATAATTGAAGTGAATAATAATTATAAGGTGACGTAAGAAAACATGATCTGAGGGAATTCTTCATAGATCGTTTTAAACTGCCTTGACTAGCCACTGGTCTCCCTGAGGAACGTTGCTCAGCCTAGGAGTTAGGTATTTAAAGGGCCTTAGCACTACCTATCTATCCTGGGAGCACTCTTGGAAAGTGTTGATTGCGAAATAATTATTATATAAAGCATTAAGTAAAGCCAAAATTTTGTCCGTTGAACCGTATAATTTTAAATAATTGAGGAATAGCCACAACATCCTTAATTATGAAAAATTATGCATTAAGTGGATTTGGATCACATAATGGACATCAATTGTAATTAATTATATAAACATAATAAATTTTACCTCACATGGATTTTTATTATATTTATATAACTAATTAGGTTAAAATATCAAATTATATTTTTCTTAATTTACCCACAGGAGTTAAGGAAAATACATTTTGATAGTTTTATCGTAAAGTTACAGAAAAATCTTATTGAATTAAAATTTTATCCCACAGGCAAATTTTATGTCACTAGATTTTTATAACATGAATTACATTGGTAAAACATGATATTGTCTCAAAATTTTAAGCATATGATATTTTGTGCAGTTATGCAACCTGCGAGTTTTTCTGATATAAAATGTGATATTCTCGAAATAAAGGACGACAACTATAAAATATGGAAAGAAAGAATTCTTCCTCAATTAGGGTGGATGGATATTGATTATGCTATACGGAAAGAAGAACCATCTTCTATTACTGAAAACAGCATTCCGGATGACGTTGATCTTTATGAAAAATGGGAGCGATCTAATCGACTCTGCGTAATGTTCATAAAGACCAAAATCTCTGCTGGCATGCGTGGTTCTGTCGATCAGCATAATAATGTCAAAGAATTATTGAAGGCTATTGATGAACAGTTTCAGTCTTTAGATAAGGTACTTGCAAGCACCCTAATTATGGAATTCTCTTCATTAAGGCTCACCAGTGTGAGAGGTGTGCGAGAGCACATCATGAAGATGCGGGACATAGCGGCTCGACTAAAGACACTAGAAGTGGAAATGTTTGAAACTTTTCTTGTGCACTACATTTTATGCACTCTTCCACAACAATATAGACCTTTCAAAATTTCCTACAACACACATAAGGATAAATGGTCAATTAATGAATTAATGATCATGTGTGTTCAAGAGAAAGAAAGGTTGTTAATGAAAACGAGTGATAATATTTTTATGACTACACAAGAAAAGTATAAGAAGCAAGCCAAAGTCAAAGGAAAAGGGAAATGAATAATTCCACCCCAACATGACATTAAGAAAGAATCCAAATGTTTCTTCTATAAAAAGATGGGACACATGAAGAAGGATTGCAATAAATTTAAGGATTGTCTTGAAAAGAAAGGTACTCCTACTTCATTTGTCTGTTATGAATCTAATATGGTTGATATGATTTATAACACATGGTGGATTGATTCTGGTTCTACAATCCATGTTAGAAATACCTTGCAGGGTATGCAAAACCTGAGGAAGCCAATAGAAAATGAGCGGAGCATCTATTCAGGAAACAAGATGTCTTCGCATGTGGAGGCTATTGGGACTTGCTGTCTAGTGTTGAATAGTGGTTATATTTTAAAATTGGAAAAGACATTTTATGTTCCTAGTTTTTCTAGGAATTTAATTTCGGTTTCAAAACTTGTACCCCTTGGTTATTCATTTCAGTTTTTGGATAAATCAATAAATTTTTTTTATAAATCAAATCTTATTGGAGATGGTACAATGGTTGATGGTCTTTTCTCTATTTCTTTACAAAATAATAACACCACTATGCATGTTCAAGGAGGTATTAAAAGATGTGTTATAAATGAAGATTCCTCTATATTATGGCATCGGAGATTGGGACACATCTCCATAGAGAGAATTAAAAGATTAGTAAATGATGGAGTACTCAGTACTTTAGATTTTACTGATTTTGAGACTTGTGTGGATTGCATTAAGGGAAAACAGACTAATAAGTCTAAAAAGGGTGCCAAGAGGAGTACAGAAATATTAGAAATCATACATTCAGATATTTGTTGTCCAGATATGGACATGCAAAGTCCGAAATACTTCATCTCTTTCATTGATGATTATTCACGGTACATGTATATCTACATGCTTCATAATAAAAACGAAGCACTTGAAGTCTTTAAGTTTTTTAAGGCTGAAGTGGAGAAGCAATGTGGAAAACATATTAAGATCGTGAGAACTGATAGAGGTGGAAAATATTACGGTAGATACACTGAGAATGGACAGACACTTGGTCCGTTTGCGAAATTTTTCCAAGAACATGGGATTGTTGCCCAATATACTATGCCAGGTTCTCCGGACCAAAATGGCGTAGCTGAGAGGAGAAACCGAACATTATTGGACATGGTGAGGAGCATGTTCAGTAGCTCTAAACTTCCTAAATCCTTGTGGACTGAAGCTCTTAAGATAGCTGTGTATATATTAAACCGAGTTCCAACCAAGGCTGTCCCAAAGACGCCATTTGAGTTATTTAAAGGTTGGAGTTTGCAACATATACGCGTTTGGGGTTGTCCTTCAGAAATAAGAGTTTACAACCCACATGAAAAGAAATTGGACCCAAGATTCATAAGTGGATATTTCATTGGGTATGCTGAAAAATCCAAATGGTACAGATTCTATTGTCCATCTCACAACACTAGAATTTTGGAATCAAGAAATGCAAAATTTCTTGAAAATGACTTGATTAGTGGGAGTGATCATGACATAGTTTTTGAGAATGATCACATTAATTAACAAACCCCTTATTCAAATGACAGATTGATTGTTATTCACATCCCTCAAGACCAAATGAGTGTTAGACAACCAGTTACTGAAGTTCCACAAATCGCTGATGAAAATCCAGTAGATCAAGTTGTTAATGAAGAACAACAAGAAATTGTTGATCAACCAAACAACCTTAAGAGATCTACTAGAATAAGAAGATCATCTATATCTAGTGATTATGTTGTGTATTTACAAGAATCGGACTTTAACATCGGAGCCGAAAATGATCCTGAAACGTTTTCACAAGCCATGAGTTGTAATGAGTCAAAACTATGGTTTAATGCTATGAAAGAAAAAATGAATTCTATGGCAGTTAATGGAGTCTGAGATCTTGTTCAGTTGCCTGATGGTGTAAAAGCCATTGGATGTAAATGGGTCTTCAAAACAAAGAAAGACTCGTTAGGCAACATTGAAAGGTATAAAGCAAGACTCGTTGCTAAAGGATTCACTCAGCAGGAAGGAATCGATTATAAGGAGACTTTTTCTCCTGTATCTAAGAAAGATTTTCTCCGTATCATTCTAGCATTGGTTGCACATTTTGACTTCGATTTACAATAAATGGATGTGAAAACAGCTTTTCTCAATGGAGAACTAGAGGAAGAGGTTTATATGAAACAACCTGAAGGATTTTTCTCTAGTAATGGTGAGCAATCGGTATGTAAGCTTAAGAAATCTATATATGGATTGAAACAAGCTTCCCGTCAATGGTATTTGAAATTTCATGATGTTATATCTTCATTCGGATTCGTTGAGAACCTCATGGATCAATGTATATACCAGAAGGTCAGTGGGAGCAAGATTTGTTTCCTTATTCTATATGTGGATGATATATTACTTGCAACAAATGATAAGGGTCTGCTATATGAGGTGAAACAATTCCTTTCTAAAAACTTTGATATGAAGGATATGGGCGATGCATCTTATGTCATTGGCATTAAGATACATAGAGACCGAATTAGAGGTATTCTAGGTCTGTCTCAAGAAACCTATATCAACAAAGTTTTAGAGAGATATCGGATAAAAGATTGTTCACCAAGTATAGATCTCGTTGTGAAAGGCGATAAATTCAATTTGAGCCAATGCCCAAAAAATGATATAGAGCGGGAACAAATGAAAAACATTCCTTATGCTTCTGCTGTCGGAAGCTTAATATATGCTCAGGTTTGCACTAGACCTGACATTGCATTTGTTGTTGAGATGTTGAGAAGATATCAGAGTAATCCAGGTTTAGACCATTGGAAAGCTGCAAAGAAAGTAATGAGGTACCTTCAAGGGACCAAAGATTATATGCTTATGTTCAGACGAACTGAGAATTTGGAAGTAATTGGCTACTCTGATTCAGGCTACGCTGGCTGCATTGATTCAAGAAAATCCACTTCAGGATATATTTTTATGCTAGCTGGTGGAGCTGTATCTTGGAGAAGTGCAAAGCAGACATTGACTGCTACTTCCACTATGGAAGCTGAGTTCGTATCTTGTTTTGAGGCAACCTCACATGGTGTATGGTTGAAGAGTTTCATTTCAGGGCTTAGAATTATGGATTCTATATCTAGGCCATTAAGAATATATTGTGACAATTCAGCTGCTGTTTTTATGGCTAAAAATAACAAAAGTGGTAGTCGAAGCAAGCACATCGACATTAAATATTTAGCCATACGAGAACGTGTTAAAGATAAGAAGTTACTTATCGAGCACATTAGCACTGAATTGATGATTGCGGATCCTTTGACTAAGGGCATGCCACCATTGAAATTTAAGGATCATACAGAAAGAATGGGACTTGGTTCCTTTATGTAATTTTGTTGTAAGAACAAATTTAATGAAACTATGATGTGATATTTTCTCATATTTGTTGTGTACACATTCATTGATTTGAGAAATATCAATAAAGTTGGACCTCGAATAAACATAAGGTTTATTCATTAAGTTATACAGTTTGAGATACATAATGCATTGTAATACATGGAAGATAATATTCGTTTTAACATGACCTATCGCCATGATTCATGTATTTTGTTTTCTCCTATGGTAAATGAGATATATGTGTCAAGTGGGATAATGTAAGAAATATGATACATGAAGTATCGTGTAGGAATTGGCGACGGCCATTGCCTACATATTTTGACGAAACTTGTGTACGCAACCTCAACTTTAGAAAATTGAGATGCGTACACGTTTCTTCTTTTAACATTCAGACTCCCGATTTTATCGTTGATGGTATGAGATGCCTATAAATAGAGACGATTGAGGTCCCTAAGCATACACACCTCGTAAGAAATATACACCATCTACAGAGAGCGTGAAGTGCTTAAAAGACTTCAACCGAGAAGAAAAACAGAGAATTTCAAAGTTTTCAATGGCCGGAGGTAATTCTCGATTAAGCTTCCGCATATTATATAACCTGTTTATATATACGTAGAAACATGATTTTAAGAAAAATTCTAACAAGAATATAATTAAAATGCATGAAATTTGGAAAAAAAGCAAAAATTATCGATATATCAGTGGAAATGGGCGAAAATCAATGAAAACTGAGGGGGATGGGTTTTTTTTTATAGATGATTTGTGATGGTTTTAATCTAAAACGGTCGCTATCAGTGACGGGTTTGTAAAAATTCCGTAAATAACGGCAGTTTCAATCTGTTCATCGCAAATTTTTGTCTAAATTTTCAAATTTTGAATTTGCGACGGAAACAAACAATTTAATTTCGTCGTTGATTAACGACGAAAATTTTACCTTAAACATCACAAACTCTTGCGTACTTGCGACAATTTATAGTTCTCAATGTCACGTCATCATTTTTCGCGATGCTATATAATCAAATTTTTTGGCGTTATGTCAGGTGACAAAGGAGAATAAGTGGAAATAAAAATCAACTTAAGCAACTTGAAAATTTAGGCGAGAACAAATAGACACAGGTCAAATTGTTGGATCAAAATTATAATTTTTCCATTTTTTTCTAAAAGAAAAATTATTAGAAAAGAAAAGTGTTTTTTTATTGGTTGCACTTAAAATAACGGATAGAGCAAACCAGAAAATATAATTAATATCCTTTCTTTTTCAACTTCCATTTGAAAATAAAATAAAACTATGTAATTGTCTTTTCTAAATTTGATATTTCTTCTATTTTTAAAAATATAAAATATTGGTTTAATCTGAGGTGTTTTTAAACTGAAAGCTCTCATATTTACTCATTAATCTAGAGTAAATTTTGTGTTGTTTCCTTTTAATCAGTACTGTGTTAATGTAATCTCATGATATTAGATTGTATTGAGGTAATCTCTAATTAGATTTGTCTCACATCACTATGTCTTATTCAAATGCTACTTTTCAACTTCGATTAACAGCAGATTCATTGTTTGGCAGTAAATAAGAACACGTACCACAGTAAAACCTCAAAATTGAAGGGCACAGCGGAACAAATTTTGTGATTAGGAAATCAAGCGATGCAATACACTTGATTATATTTTTTGGATTGGAAAATATGGAGATTACATAAGCATATTTATAGACTTAGTCTCACATTTTTCAAGACTTATTAGCTCCACACATTAACTAGCTATTTAAACTTCCTAGATGGCTTTCAAAGTACTAGTAAATATTCTAGAAAGTGACTCTAGAAATTACAAATTATTTTAACACTCCCCTTAATTTTTTATTTTCAATTGCTGCTTGAACTTCTCGAATTTCTCCACGGTAACTGCTTTGGTTAGGAAATCTGCAACTTGATCATCTGTGTTAATGAACTTCATTTGAATATGCTCTTTGCTTACCAATTCTCGAACAAAGTGATGTCGAAGTTCGATATGCTTTGAACGAGCATGAAACACTGGGTTCTTCGTCATTGCCACAGCTGACATGTTATCACAATAAATTTTTGTTGGCTGACTTTCAACTTGCTGCAAGTCACCAAGAATTCTCCTTAACCAAGTTTTTTCACATGCTGCTTCTGTTGTTGCAATATACTAAGCTTCAGCTGATGATAGAGCAACTGTCTTTTGCTTCTTTGAGCTCCAAGCAATCACTTGAGCCAAGACATAATATGTATCCAGAAGTGCTCTTCTTGTCATCTTGACATCTTGCCCAATCGCTATCAGTAAACCCAACCAATTTGTTGTCTTGATCTTTGACATAATGCAGTCCCAGCTTCTTTGTTCATTGCAATTACCTCAGGATTCTTTTAGCAGCAGTAAAATGAACTTTGGAAGGATTATGCATAAATCTTGAAACAACACCAACTGCAAATGAAATATCTGGTCTCGTATGAGTAACATAAATAAGTGATCCAACCAAACTTCGATAGATTTTTGGATCCACTTTTCCAGACCCATCATTGAGCTGCAACTTCTCACTCGGCGTCATTGGAGTGCTAACATGTTTGCAATTTGCCATGCGGAATTTTTTGAGCAAATCCTCTACGTACTTTTCTTGTGAGAGAAAAATTTCTCCATTAGCTTGTCTTATTTGAATACCAAGGAAATACTTCATCATTCCAAGGTCAGTCATTTCGAAGAATGCCATCATTTTCTTCTTGAACTCCTTCAAAAAAATCATATTAGTTCCAAAGTAAATTAAATCATCAACATATAAACATACCACCATAAAATCATTCCCATCATTTTTCACATATAGAGCTGGTTCATTCTTGCTTCTTTCAAAACCATTCTTGAGAAAATACCCATCAATTTTGCAATTCCAAGCTCTAGGGGCTTGCTTCAAACCATACAAGGCCTTTCGTAGTCTGTAAACCTTATCTTTTTTTCCTTCAATTATGAAACCTTGTGGCTGGATAACATAAACTTCCTCTTCAAGCTCCCCATTCAAGAAAGCTGATTTAACATCTAACTGAAACACATTGAGCTCTAATTGAGCTGCAATTGAAAGAGCTGATCTTATTGTCTCCATTCTAACCACAGGAGCAAAAGTTTCATTGAAATCCACTCCAGGCTGTTGAGCATAACCCTTGGCTACGAGATGAGCCTTGTGCTTTCTTATTGACCCATCTTCACCATATTTGGTCTTGTAAATCCACTTTAGACCAATCACATCTTTTCCTTTAGGCAAATCCACTAAATCTCACGTTCTATTTTTCTCAATAACTGTAATTTCTTCTTTCATTGCTTGAATCCAAACATAATTATTTTTTGCTTCATCATAGAACTGCGGTTCACTAGAGAATAACGCAAGATTGCAAGAATCATAAATTTCCTGCAAGGATCGTACCTTTCTTACTGGAGAATCTGGATCCGAGATTTCAGAATCTGACTCCACTGTAGTAGGTTGTGGACTTTGCTGAGAAGTGCTTGGATGTGACTCATGATTGTGAAAAAATGATGGTTCTATGAAGTTGTGAATTGGTGGAATTTGAGAAACCTCTTCATTCCATTGCCATGCAGCCATTTCATCAAACACAACATCTCTTGACACAACAAGTTGATTCTTTATTGGATTCCACAATCGATAACCTTTTGATTCATCACTATAACCAATAAAAATCATTTTTTCACCTTTCTTATCAAACTTATCTTTGCTAGGGGACTGATTTAATGCATAAGAAATGCACCCAAAAATTTTCAAGTGATCGACTTGTGGTTTTCTCTTACTCCATGCTTCAATTAGTGTTTTATTCAAAACCGCCATCGTGGGTGATCGATTAAGAATATACACTGATGTATTAACAGCCTCTGCCCAGAATTTTTTTGGCAAACCTTTTTGCTCAAGCATGCTTCGAGCCATTTCAGCAATTGTTCGATTTTTCCTCTCTGCGACACCGTTCTGCTGTGGAGTGTATTTCACTGTGAGTTGTCTTTGAATTCCATTCCCCTTACAGTGATTCATGAATGCATTGTAAATAAATTCTCCACCACGATCTGTCCTTAGAATCTTTATCAAATAACCACTCTGACGTTCAACAAGAGCCTTAAACTGAAGGAAAACTGAGAATGCCTCTGATTTTTCACTCAAGAAACATATCCACATCATCCGAGTAAAATCATCGACAAACAGTAAGAAATACCTCTTGTTGCTCACTGAACTAGTCCGAGTAGGACCAAAAATATCTGCATGAACTAATTCTATTGGAGCTCTTGCACGCCAAGCAGATTTGGGAAATGGAAATCTGTGCAATTTCCCATATATACACCCTTCACAGATTTTATTGTCCTTCTGAACACTCGGAATTCCAACAACCATATTTTTTGACTTTAGCAAATGTAGTCCTTTTTAACTCAAGTGACCATATCTCAAATGCCACAAATAAGAATCATGATATGTTTCATGCTTAAGTGCAAAACTTTTATCAAAAGGCATGATGAGACAAAAAACTTTGTTGCTAGCCATGTCAATCTTAGCAACAGTCAAATTTTGCTTCTTGTCAATAATCATGCATGCATTGTCACCAAAATGAATCAAATAACCCTTTTGAATAAGTTGACCAACACTTAGCAGATTCTGAGCTAGATTTGGCACATAAAGAACATCTGAGATGTGTTTTTTGTTACCTTGCTTGGAATGAACCTCGATGGTGCCTTTCCCTTCCACCTTTTGTATCTTGTCATCTCCAAGCTTTACCTCAGAAGAGAAATTTCTGTCAAGTTCCACAAAGCTGTCAAGCTTACTCGTCATGTGGTTACTACAACCACTGTCAATATACCAAACATTTCGATCTTCAGTTTCAGCACTCATGCAAGTGTAGAATATGATATCTTCTTTTTCTTCCTTTGAAATGTTGGCATGCTCTTTTCCTTGTTTCTTTTGATGCCAACAATCTCTTTGAGAATGATTAGGAATCCGGCATCTTGTACACTTGAAACGACAATCTTTCGAATTGTGATTATCCTTCTTGCATATGATGCAATAAGGACCATCATGAGAATTTTTTCGCTCCCCACTTCTTTGTTCATCTTTTCCTCGATCATGTCTCTCCCACTTTCCTTTGCCACTTTGATTTTTATTCTGCCATGAATTCTTTGAAGTCTCAAAATTATTCGATTTCTTATTAGAAAATACAACTTTGGATTGAAATGCCTGCTCCAAAGGTAGTTTTGATGACCGATTAATTCTTTATTCATGTGCTTGAAGAGAGCTCATTAATTCAAACATCGACAAGTTGGAAAGATCTTTCGATTCTTCTATTGCAGCAACACAATGATCGAACTTCGGTGGTAAACTTCGCAAGGTTTTCTCAACCACTCGTTTGTCTTGAATATTATTCACAATTTCTGCAACTCTGGAGAAAAAATTTCTGATATTTTCGCTTTCTTTCATCAAGAGATTATCGAAATCTCTCCATAGAGATTGAAGCTTGATATACACAACTTTATCATTTCCATGAAATTCTGTTGGCAAGACTTCCAATGCTTCTTTTGTTTTTCTTTTGTTGAATATTCTAGGGTAGATAGATTTACTAACCCCTTGCTTTAAATACCGAAGTGCAGTAGCATCTTTCTTCTGATCTTGTTTGTATTTATTTTGTTGAACTTCACTCCAATCTGCACCATCTTCGGTAGGTGGCTCTGGATAATCATTTTCAATGATATCCCATAAATCTTCGGAGATGAAGAAATCCATCATTTCGGTGTTCCAATAATCATAATGCTCTCCTTCAAATATGGGTACCTCTGTCGAAGAATATTTGAACATTGTGATTTGCAAATTTTCGGCCATTGCAATATGTTGATATTGCTACTGTAACAAATGAGAATAAAATGGGCTTAGAATTTCTTCTATGTGGGACCCGTGGTGCAAGGAAGCAACCAATTGGAAGCAAAATTTTAAGTAATTGCTCCTGAAAAGTGGCTGCCACTTATTACGGCAAACATAGCTTTCTTAACTTGCTGTGGATTATCCAATTGACAAGATTGTATGCTATGTCTCGGACGATGGTGCTGCAATGCTGACTTTTGAAGCTCTGATACCAAATTTGAAGGGGACAGCGGAATAAATTTTGTGATTAGGAAATCAAGCGATGCAATACACTTGATTATATTTTTGATTGGAAAATATGGAGATTACATAAGCATATTTATATACCTAGTCTCACATTTTTCAAGACTTATTAACTCCACACATTAACTAGCTATTTAAACTTCTTAGATGGCTTTCAAAGTACTAGTAAATATTCTAGAAATTGACTCTAGAAATTACAAATTATTTTAACAAAAATGAGAGGCGACCGAATAGTAATTTACATTATCAAATATACGTGTACGTACCTTTACAACTGGTTCGTACGTACCTAGTTAACTCGAGCCTTACTAGCTCCTTAAACCTCCATCTTTCCAAACTCCCCAGTTAGTCTTCATGTTCTTCGGTCTGCATGCTTATATATACATTCAAAACAAAATTTAGTTTTGTAATGTTTTGTTTTCGTGTTCTTATCTGTTCGAAGTGTAAATCTTCCATCTAAGTTAGTGACCGACCGACCATAGTTATTCCTCCGACCAAGAGGAAATTGTTTCATTTGCATGTGGTGATGTGCATGTACAGTTCTTTTGTCTGTTCGTTTAACACACAAGAATAAAATCTATATAATTTTTGCGGAAAATTAGATGCACAAAAATCCCAATTTCATAAATTGCTTTTGCTGTCTAAAAAGAATGCATGATTTCTCCTTTCGGATTTTCGGCGAGTTGGATTGCTAAAAATTTGCATTTAAATGTGTGAAATGTTTTTTTAAAAAAATTAATGTTAATGTCTTTCACATTAATGCTAACCAAATATAATAAAAATTGGATACCCGATCCAAACATGTTACCTTTACTATACGTAATTCGATGTGAAGTTAAATTATTAATGAGCATCATTTTTTCGCTTTATTTCAATCTTACTATTATTTGAGTTGCTAGGTTTACAGAATTTATTGATTCCTAGCTAGCTAATAAAAGCTTTGTCCTCCCCCATTCAGCGTATTCGTTCATTATTAAATTTGTAATAAATCAATATGGCGGTAGCTACCAACTCGCTTCTCGTACAACATTGCATGCGTGATTACTCTGCACTCAGTTACACGGTATTATCACTACAAAAAAAAATTTCATACGACAATGGTTTTAATCGTTGTCGTAACCATTTTAAAACTGTTATTAAAGTCTATGTGGTTAAAGAGTTCGCTCAAAGACAACGGTTTTTAACCGTTGTTGTAGCTACATTTGCGACGGTTTTTGAAAAACCGTCGCCAATTAACGACGGAAATCATGTAAACAACCGTCGTTATTTAGCGACAGTTTACAATACCGTTGCTAACATTAGCGACAGTGTATTAATAAAGTGTCGCTAATTAGCGACAGTTAATTCATCATTTCCGTCGCTAAACTTTTTAGTAAAATAAAAAAAATTACTTTTAATAATTTAACAAATCTAAAAAAACTTATCATTCGACTATGTTAACAATATTAATTCATGAACTTAATTAACATTTAAAAATTTACCAAAAAATAAAACGAAAAAATTTATCCTAAATCGAAATTAAAATATTTTAAGAGAGAAAAATTTTAAGTGTTGTGAAGTTGTGTAAATGAAAATAGAACGAAAACAGACAATTTGCGACGGTTTGTTGGTTAAATCGTCGCTATTGGCAACGGTTATTGAAATAAACCGTCGCAAATTTAAAATAGCGACAGTTGTATTTAAAAACTGTCGCTAAATTTAGCGACGGTTGTAATAATCCGTCTCTATATTTAGCGACGGTTTCAACAAAACCGTCGCTATTTTTAAATACATGACGGTTTTAATTACAATCGTCTATAAATTGTCGCTAAATTTAGCGACGGTTTTAAGCAAAATTGTCGCTAATTTAAAAATAGCGACGGTTTTTTTTTAAACCGTGATTTAGCAAAATCGTCGCTAAATAAAGCAACGGTTTAAATGAAACGTTATTGTTTGTCCAAAAAACACGCTAATCGACAACAGTTTTCTAAAACCGTTGTCGTATGTCCTGAAAAAAACGCTAATATACGACAACGGTTTTAACCCGGGTTTTTTTTAAAAAATAATTTAATTTTAAAATTTTTTTTCAAAAATAATAAAAAAAAATATTTTCAAAACTACTGCAATCCACGCTTATGGAGGGCGGACGCTGCTCCACGTAAGCGACGGAATATTTTAGCGACGGAATATATATAAAAACCGTCTCTAATTAGCAACAGTTTATTAAATCGTCGCTAAAATTGAATCAGCGCTCATTTTAGCGACGGTTTTAAACCGTCGCTTTTATTGGAATCATTAACCGTCGTTAATTAGCGACGGTTTTTGAACCGTCGCTAAATGCCGAAATAGAACCGTCGCTAAATGCCGAAATACCCCACGCATAATTGTATCTACAGCGTGCACATGTACGTCGCGGATAATCTTGAACTTTCAACGGCTTGCAACTTCGCAGCGTGCAATATACGCTGCAGAAAAAGAATTTGCGCGCTGCGAAAAGCCATTTTTGTTGTAGTGAAGATAGAGAAAAAAAAACAGACAATATGTTCATCAAAAAATAAGTTTTTTCAGGAACCTCTACTATTCAACCTAGTTTTTTCAGTGATTCAGGGGTGGCTGACTTTGGTTTGTTTGGTCAGCAGGATTTTAAATCTCCGTCTTGGTCGAACATACACAGTTTTACAAATTTGCTTAATGTTGGTCCGCAGCATCTTGTACATGACATTCGACCATAGAATGATGTTGAGGAAAATGAACAACATTCAATTGAGATATCTCAGTCTTGATGAATTTCTTGTTTGTTTTTTTCTCTGTCTTCACTACAACAAAAATGGCTTTTCGTAGCGTTTATTGCACGCTGCAAAATTGCAAGCCGTTGAAAGTTCAAGATTATCCGCAGCGTACACGTGCACGATGGAGAAACGAGGTATTTCAAATGAGCGACGGTTTTGAACCGTCGCTGATTCCAATGCAGCGACGATTTTAATAAACCGTCGCTAACATTAGCGACGGTTGATAAATTGTCGCTATCAAACCGTCGCTAATTAGCGACTGTTTTTATATATATTCCGTCGCTAAAATATTCCGTTGCTTACGTGGACCAGCGTCCGTGCTTACGAAGCGCAGACGCTGTTCCACGTGAGCAGAGTCCGCGCTCCGTAAGCGCGGATTGCAGTAGTTTTAAAAATATTTTTTTTTACATTATTTTTGAAAAAAAATTTTAAAATTAAATTATTTTTTAAAAAAAAACCTTTTAACCCATATATGACAACGGTTTTAACAAAAATTGTTGTCTTTAGCAACCAAAAAACACTCCCATAGACAACGGTTTGCTAAAACTGTTGTCGTTGACCCATAAAAGACAACGGTTTTTAAAAAACCGTTGTCTTTTGACAAAGAAAAATTCAGAAAGACAACGGTTTTAACGAAAACCGTTGTTAAAAGGAAAAAAGACAACGGTTTCTGATAAAACCGTTGTCTTTTGAGTATGGTTGTATATTGAATTTCTTGTAGTGTATATTTCTTTTTTAAACACTTAATTATTTGAAACCAATGCTAACTTTTTTAACACTCAAGGCACTGCTTGGTGTAGTGAATTAGAGCCAATATGAATTAATAGCTCAACAGGATCTCATGCTTGGTTGGTTTACATTTGTATATTATGCCCCGGTGCATTCCTTTCGCATCTAATACTTTTTGTCAAGAAAATTTTAAAAACAATTTGCCATTTTGAGAGATGAAGATAATTGAAGAAAATATTTGTTGTGATTTAATTAAAAAATGATGAATATATTATTTTGGAGATATGGAACAATATATTTTGGAGATATGGAACAATATGAGTTTGGAAAGATTTATTCCATCTTGAATATGATGAAATTATCTATTTATTGAAGTTTTCATTCATTTTGAAGATTGTTGAGCATGACTAACTGGGCTGAGATTGGCCACGTATAGTTAAGGAAGGTCGAGTTATCATTCAAATTAAAGTTATATTTTTTTTTATAAAAATATAGATATATGTAGGAGTGTCAATTCGGGTGGGTCGTGTCGGGTTGAGCAATAGTACTATTCAAAAATTGCTCAACCCGAGCCCAACCCGGACCCGAGCCAACCCGAAAACTCTCAACTCAAATCTGAACTCAAATCAACCCGTATAACACGATCTTGAATTTTTTAAATAAAATTAAAAATAATAATAATTTAATTTAAACACATAATAACAAATTCTCCCTCGTATATATGATTTAAATTTGAAAGTCTAATTGTAGAAAAATAAAGTATATTTATTAAATCAAATAACCAATTATTTAAAAAATAAAAAATGTTCAAATTAAATATTAAATTATAAAAATTTATGATATAAATATACAATAAATATTTTTTCGGACATACAATATATAAAAATATAAGCAATATTTATTAATTATAATTTTTTAAAAAAATTAAAATTTTCGGGTCAACCGAACCAACCCAACCCGATCATTTTTTTTTGGTCAGCTATCGGGTCCAACCCAATCTGACCCGAACCCAAAAACCCGAACTCAAACTTGATTTTTTTCGGGTTGAATCGTGTCGAGTTAGTGGGTCGTGTCTGATTTTGACACCCCTAGATATATGGCTTTTAAGCATTGAGTTTTGTAGGACCGGACACTTGTTCTTTTTTTTTTTACCAAAAGTTATAGATGGTGTAATGGTACAATTCAGATATTTTAAACCGGATCAATTCAAGCATAATGGTTCGATCATTCTGTCTAACAAGAACAATTATTACATCTCAACAAGTTCTTCAGACATTCTTTGGAGAAGAAGGGAGAATGAGATTTGACAAAGATGAAAGTGTAAAAGAGATCAAATAAAGATACATGCAAGAGAGCACATATATTGTGTTGTGAAAGCATCAATTTGGTGGTGTGTGAAATTAAGGAGAAATACGGAATTGTTCATTATGTGTCACATTGAGATGATGTTCTGTTAGTACCATTACATTCTTTCTGATCTCAAAATTTTCAATTGGTGGTCATGGATACACATTCATAGATTGACGTCATTCCTCGAGAAAGAACAATTCTCACTTCGAAAGGAGTTCGAGAAGCGGAGTCAAAGTCGAGCCGTGTTTGTTAAGTGAAGTCTATTAAACGTGTTGATAATAAAGACGTCATAAGAAAAGAGAGAGTTTTTTAAATTATGAGTGTTACTTTTGAAATTTAATGAATTCATGAGCTTGACATATTGAATTATGATGCATTAACAATTTTTTTTAAGAAGAAGATGCATTAACGATTATCATAATGTTACATTAGTGCTAAACTTATAGTACAGCGAGCCCCATGGCTATGTAAAAAAAAAAAGCTCGTATATCTGTTATCGCTTTCACTACTTATTTCCTACTAAAGCAAAGACAAACTTGTACTCCTGTTCATTAAGGCTGTGTTTGGTATTACAAAGAAGCTGGGTCAAGTGATTTAATGAAAACTGTACAAGATTCTAAAAAAAATATCTTCCAATTAGGATACTTCAATCATTTTCTCAGGAAAATAGATTTTCAAAAAAATTTATTGCCTTGTGGTAATTATATGTTTCATTACTTCAATTATCAAGTTAAAAAAGATTTACTTTTTATTCATTTGTTTGTTTCTTCCCACGTTTTGTTTGGTTAACGTAGGAAGAAACAAACAAATGAATAAAAAGTAAATCTTTTTGAAAATTTTCGAAATACACGATAACTTAATTAGTAAAATGAGAAAGTTTGAATTAAATGTAATTTACGCAAAATAATAACATCATAAGCATTGCGCCACAAGTATTATTTTTCGTACAAAAGACAAAAAAAAAAAAAAAAAAAAAAAAAAAAAGGAAGCAAATGTTAAAATTTTTCTTCTGGATTACGTTGGCCTGGGATAAGACAAGTTATGATCGAAAACTTCTCCCCAAGTTTGGTGTCGTTGAAAAATTTTGTTGGATTTTGGAATTTTAGTTTGAAAAACTTCCCGATTCCCATTTACTAGATGGTCAAACATGGACTTTACCAAACACACCTTAGCACTTTTACTATTACCATCCCTGTCACCCGCTTGTCTGATCTGTGAGCCATCCCCATTAAAGCTCCACAGTTCAGCTTCCTTCCCATCTTAAAGTCGTTGTCTTTAAGTCTCTTTATACACCTTCAAAAGTTGCTCTATTTTCCTCTCGAAAGCTATTTTCACCCCCCCTCCATCACTATACTGGCTCTACCAACCATGGAAGCCTTCAGTTTACTCAAATACTGGCGTACCAGCGGTGGAAGTGGATGCAGCGTCATCACTGCAGAAGCCACTATTGTCCATCCAAGCGCCGCCACGAAAACCATATTCACTTCTACCGCGGCCGTAAGCGCTGACTCTTCAGACGGAGAGGACGGGCCGTATTTTGACCTGGAGTTGGCCCTTCCGGAAGATGAAAGCAACACCGAAGAAGAATCGTCAGAAAAATCCGAGGAAATTTTCCAAAGATCCCCGAAGACTTCAAATGGAAACGAAATGGAAAGTGGATATGGAGGTGAAGAATTGTCAGAGAGTGAAAATGAAGATGATGATGATGATGATGAAGAAGAAGAAGGGGAGGTTAACATTTCTCTTAGTTCTGATCAGAATCATGACCTCACTCTTTCCCCTTCGGAAGAACTTCTTTTCAGAGGGAATTTGGTTTCGGTTGAACCGACTGGCGTTATTTTGAATGATTCGGAAGAGAACTCCAGATTCCCTGTTTTTCTACTGAAATCAGCAACCAAGTTCCGGGTGCTTCTTCTGAAGCTCAAGAAGTCAAAATCTGTAAATGGGGTGCTTGAAAATGTCGAGAAAATGGAGAAATTTGAGGCTAATGGGCATGGAAAGTCCTCTCCTCGGGAAGGTCAAGTAAAGCAGAGTACACTGAGCGGTAAGTTTCTCACCGTGATGTGTAAAGCTGAGGAAGTAAGAATGCCTCTTGTTTCTTTATTTACCAGAGATAATAGCTCAAAGAGTAAGCATCGCGAAAAAAGAACGCAGAATAATCAAGAAGATTCTGATTCAACGACGGCTCCAGAAGAGAAAAAATTGACCAAAGAAATGGTGCAAAAGTACATAAAAATGGTGAAGCCTTTGTACGTTCGTGTCTCGAAACGTTATGTGGAGAGGTTGAAGTTTTCTGGGCAATTGAACTTTTCAGCCGGAGCTTCCAAGAGAGAGAGAGTTATTTCTCTGCCGGCGGCGAAAGAAGAGGAGATGACAAAAGCCTCGTCGTCGGGCGGCAGCGTGAATACTCACCCAAAGCAAGCTTCGATAAATAACAACCTGCAAGCAGGGCTAAGAGTAGTGCGTAAGCACCTAGGCAAAAGCAGGTCAGCTTCCGCCATCGTAACGCCCCCGCATCCCGGGAATACGGCTTCCAGCCGCCGTGATGACTCGTTGCTGCAAATCCATGACGGCATTCAAGGCGCCATTCTCCATTGCAAGAAATCATTCAACGCAACAAGAGGTAATTTCCAATCGACTTATCCCAAGCTCTCTAAACTTTTAGTTGAATTAATCAATTAATATAATTAAATTACATTTCAGATGTGGAATCTTCGGCATTGTCTCGCTCAGTGAGTGATCCATCGTATGAGAAATCTGTAATTATGTCAACGGATTCTTCGTCTTCAACGTCGTCTTCACAATTTTCTGGGGAAGAAACTAAAGACAACTTAGAATCATCTTAGCTTAGATAAAACAAATTAATATTATTATTATTATTATATTGTTGTAAATTATCCGTATTATATAGAATAAATAAAGTGTAAAATGTAAATTATTGAGGTCAAAGACTCAAAGTGCTTGGAAGTAGGGGAAAAGCACGTAGGTTATTTCTGGTCTTTTGAGATTCTCGTTTGCCTCGATTTAAGATATTCAATTCAATGGGAATGATTAATGAATTATTATGTATGCTTACTCTTTCTATAGAAACCATGTCAAAGTATTATAATATCACAAAAACTCAGTTAAATACAAATTTACGGACAAATTTTGTTATATATATTCTATTTGAGTTAATTATAAAAAATATATTATTTTTTTATGAAAATATGATCAGAATTGATCTGTCACACGAATAAAAATCTATAATATTATACGCATATTTATATGATGATTCGATTCGATGTCTGAAATGTAAAATGGTTCGCCTAAAAAATAAAAATCAAGCAACTGGAAATAGATTTTTATGCAGATAAAAATAAATTATCCATCAATCCCACAATTTTTTTTTTTAAAAAAATGAAGTTAATATTAATATTTGTAAGAAGTACCAATGCAATTAAGTCGTTGAAGATTAGACTTGAGATTTTTATTTAGACTTATTTATTCTGCGTATTTACAGTGAGGAAGCGTAATGGGACAATGTCAAAGTTTGAGTGCACAAAAAATCATTTCTCTTGTATGCTTCGTTGAATGCCAATTTGTCTGATTCGGACATTGTTTACAATCATCTTATAAAATATACTTATTTTTTTGGATAAAGTAATATAAATTTTCAGCTTTATAGTAATGATTTGAATTTGAATAAATTTAATTTAATGAGAATTATAAATAATGACAAATTAATACTCATTGACACGTGCTGTCCAAAGTTAATTATGAAGAGTGATTGAAAGTTGAAATATGGTGATTGATGTTGAAAAATTATTTAAAAATGTGTTAAATATTTGTGTTGAAAATGTGAATGTTGAATGTTGAAAATTAGGTAAAATTAGGTGTTGAATATTGAAAATTAGTGTGTGATGATGTAGGTAATGATGTATTTTATTTTTGGATTATTTGTAAAAATTTTCTATAAATAGATCTCTCATTTGTGAAGAAAATCACAATTGAGTTGAGAGAAAAATATTATAAAGTGTGTAGTGTGATAATTTTGAGAGTTTGAGATTTTTACTTTTTTACCGTAAATTTTTACTTTTTCACAACA
>NC_133312.1:4619559-4660712 GCF_012295235.1 Primulina huaijiensis | reverse complement strand
AGAGCTTCATGCTGATAAGGTGTTGTGAAAAAGTAAAAATTTACGGTAAAAAGTAAAAATCTCAAACTCTTAAAATTATCACACTACACACTTTATAATATTTTTCTCTCAACTCAATTGTGATTTTCTTCACAAATGAGAGATCTATTTATAGAAAATCTTTACAAATAATCCAAAAATAAAATCATCATTACCTACATAATCACACACTAATTTTCAATATTTACAACTCTTATTTTCAACATTCAAATATTCAACATACACATTTTAAATATTAATTTTCAACCTTATAAATATTTTTAAATGAAATTGCAGAGACGTGGGGAAAAGGTTGAGCCATGATTGAAAACAGTAGAAAATTAAATTACTTTCCTGCTCTTTCCCACTTCCTTTTCCATTATTATATTTATAATGTTTTAAAAAACCAAGAAATTTTTATTATAACGATAAAGTATAGTGACATGATATAAATTTGATAGAAAAAAATGATAAAGAGTCGTGATTGCGTGTGGTTTTTTCGATTCATATTCATCTCTCTTCATGGTTCTGATATGCTAACTATTATAAGGTACCTGTGTTTGTATAGTTAGTATCATGTCTTTTAAGGATAAAATTTTAAAGGTATTTTGGTGATGAAATTTTTTTTATTTATTTTTAAAAAAAATTGTAGGATCGAACGTTTATCGCTTTATCAAAAACAATAAATGATATTAAAAGTGTAACTAAAATTTTTTAAACTGTAAAAAAGCTCAAGCACCAAGTTTTAATTGCTCTACCAGCTGGACAATTATTGCATCTAGCAATCTCCCAACTAATAATTGTATTCTTTGCAATCAATGAGAATCGAACACAAAACATTGACTGTAATGTCCAAAAAGATAATTTAGAAATTTTTTCAAGAAGTGTGTTGGAGACAAGATCTTGAGAAAAATGGCATCGAACGGTAAAATGTTATGTAAGACAGAATGTTTGCCGCTTTATCAAAAGTTATAACTGGTGGTAATGATGTAACTCGAATCTTTTAAACCGTACAACAGCTCAAGCACCACGTTTTGATTGATGCACTCAGCATAGACAATTATTGCACCAACAATCTCTATCCCTATAATTGCACTCCTTGCAATAAATGAGAATCGAACTCGTGACGTTGGCTATGATACCAACTAATAATTGTAATCATGACAATCAATGAGAATCGAGCACATGACATTGACTGTAATGCCCAAAAAGATATGAGTAATTTCAAAAAGGATACTGCAAAGTGAAGTCGTTCAATCACTGATATATTTAGAATGATTATATTGTATTTTACCAACTCTCGAATAGCATAAATTTGTCTTCATATATGGTTTGTCAGCTTTTAAAAGCAAGGTGTTGTCACAAAAGCATAAGGAATATTAATGAGCTTTTAATACTACACATGGAAATTGTAAGAGACATGTCAATTCTGTCGGGTAAACAATGCAGATGATCGTTGAAAAGCAAATTCGACCATTGAAGTTTTCCAACTATATAAGCTTTCATATTTCAAGTTGCTCAAAGCACACGCCTTTGACACTATATCATATCTTCAAGGATCAATATGTGCTACATTACAAACTCAAACCGTCAAGCTGACTGCTAAATGCATCAAAATATATTTTGTCTTGTACCCTTCATTTCTTTTCAACTAAGGGATGACACTTGAATCAATAGAGATCAAAATTTGTATGCTTATGTAATATTTAATTTATTAATTACTTGATATAAGTAAAATTATAATACAAACTAAAAATATTGTTTTACACTTACTTTTGGATTAAACTGGTTTAAGCTACTAAGCGTGACCCTGGATGTGTTGCTGTTCTTGCATCGAAAGAAGAGTAATCAGCTCATGCATGCGTTTGTTGTGCTTTATATGTCCAACCAAATCTTAATTTCATTAGCATTTATGTCAATCACGATCCATGTTTTGTGCATCTACTTTATTTTCATTTCGTAACAGGAAAAGGAAATCTCTCTTTTTGGATTTCATTCACATTTCCTGTGTGCTGTCATTATATTTCCATAATTAATCTATTGTCAATATAATTAAGATGGATAATCATTAAAAAAAAAATTTAGAACGTGAACCAAATCTAACAGAACGATTCCAATTATCGGCATCAACAAATTATTATTATTATTAAGCAATTAATCGTATCTTAAAATCCATAATTATAAAAATAATGCAAGTACATGTGAGGAAACTGTCCAATTATTTGAACTCACATGACTAATATTTGTGCTCAATTTGTTGGTTTGATATTAAATGTCTAATTAATGAATTTATTCATTGAGTTCGTCATTAAGAGTTAAGACACCTTCTTCTACAGCTTATATTTAAGCCATCCTTTGTCCTAACTAACCATAATTCAAATCTTCGTACGTTAAAATTCATTTAAATAATCGGTTAGTAGAAATTGGGTGAAACCATTGCTTGAATATATTTGTTATGTGCCATGATGTTTTTCATGTTACTTAGTTTTTAATTGTCAGAGAATTCATCTTTTGAAGAAAATAAATATATGTTTATTTGATAAATAATATACTCTTGATTAAAATTAAAAACGACTTTCTGTTTTAGAAATATGGTAAAAAAATAGTTTCATTGCTTGTTTTTTTTTTTTTTTAAATTTATATGTGATACCTTTGAAATTAAATAAAAAATNTCATTATTCGATAACAATTCAATAATGTATATCTCTGTATCGTTCCCATTTTATAGAATGTCCCGAAGAGACTCTAGTGTTTGGGCCGTAGCAAGCTTCTTCAATCGCTAACGGCCCAACTGAGAAATTTCGAGTCCAGTAGTCTATTATCCCAACTACCCCTCCCCCGAAGAATTGAATTTTGTTGGTAAATGACAGCTCGTTATAGTGGGATACAAAAATGTCAAATATTGGAAAAAAATTTGAAGGAAAATTACTAAAAATCAAGAAAAGAATAAATTTATTTAAAAAATGAATGAAAACGAAGTGAATATATAATCGCAAAAACTTGTGTGAGACGGTCTCACGGGTCGTATTTTGTGAGACAGATTTCTTATTTGGGTCATCCGTGAAAAAATATTACTTTTAATGCTAAGAGTATTACTTTTTATTGTTGATATCGGTAGGGTTGACCCGTCTCACAGATAAAGATTCGTGATACCGTCTCATAAGAGACCTACTCATATATAATATACTAGTCAATCAAACCTTGGCAACACCACTATTTAGATAGTTTTGACATGATGCTAATGCGTTCTCTATATTTTTCAAGATTTCCCAAACGTCAGGAAAGACAATCACAAAACGAACATTCAAAGGGAACATACTCATGAAATAACACTTAGTTTAGTTGCACTAAAATTTAACTCGAGTCTTGCAGTTGCGATTTTGAATCGCCTGGCTACTTAAATTCCAATTCATAGTACAATTCATTTGAACGAATATACGTTTCTTAAACACATCTGTAACCTTCACCTTTCCTCTGATTCCAATAAAAGTACTAACAGGCAAAATCCCCGCACCAAAATCGCTCCGAAACCGTGGCACTTCCGATATTTTGTCGACCAAGATGTCGATTGTGACGCTTGTTCGAACACTTTTTTTGGCTTGAACACGGCCTGCTGGACTCACAAACTCACCAATGACATAATTATCATAGTACACACTTGTTGTAGCGTTGCTAAACTTGAATGATGCATAGTTTGGATTCTCCACTGAAATATCAGCTTTAAGTGTCAAGTTCATGATTGGGGGTAAACTCGTATTTCCGAGTAGATTTAGCCCTTGAACCTTCATGGAGTTCATCTTCAAAATGGGCTCTTTAATTCGAAAGACGGTGAACATGAGGATTAACACGATCATCCCTATGATCAAGAAAATAGCAGCGCAGCAGCCACAACATATGATGCATTTCCAATTGGGCCGCGACGTGTGTTCCACAGGGGAAGGGTTGCTTTCTTCTATGCCAATCTGGTCGGTTTCTGTGGCTAACGGCTTCTCTTGCTCTTTCATATACTCAGCCATGGCTGGTTATTATGCAATGTTTTTTGGCCATATAAACTATATCTTTATATATTTTATTAGTGTATGCGTTTACCAAGTATGTAAGTCAAATTTAATTTAATATTTTTTTGTCTTTGGGCACAACATTTCTATCCCTGTTTACACGTCTTTGAATTTGGACTTTAGACTTTGTTAAGTGTAAAATCAAGAGGAAAATAAAAAGTAAAGGGGGAGATGACAAAGTCAACAGACGAAGCGATACGTAGAAACGTGAATTGGGTTATGTGGATTGGGTTTTAGGTCGATATGAGTTCAGCAGATTATAAAAACCAATTTGGCCCAAATGGTAATCATATTTATCCCAAAAAATTGTGATATACATGTCTCGGGTCTGAGACCCTCTCTCCCCTCATCTAAAGAAACATGTTAATAAATTGCATTAATCCGGGGTTTATCCAGTATCTAATGAAAGATAAAAGATAGTAGTTGTGGATTATCACACCATAAATAAACAAGTTAATAACATATATCATAAATTCATAACATCTACCGTGAATACGTAAAAATTTCAAATTTAATTGAAAAGGTTTGGGGCCCAACCAGTCACAGAATCTGCCCCACTCGATATTGGGCTTTGGGCAGATTGAAGGACCCCTGGTAACAGGCCTGTTTTGCCCAATGAATATAACTTTGTACGGATCCTCGTAGTAGTTCGGAACGGTTATGAGATTACTATTATCATTTCTGAATCCGTTCCAAAAATAATATCAATAATAAATTAATAATATTATTAATACTAATAATATTATAATAGTAATATTTTATATTAATAATAATATTATTATTAATACTGATATTAATATTATTATCATTAATAATAATACATAATAATAAGTTTTAATTTGAGAAAATCTCCGAACCCGTTATCGTCTTGTCCAATTAATATTTTTGAAATGAAGATCGAGACAGATATGGGGACGGGGATGGAATTTGGAGACGAGGACGAGGATGAAAATGACAAACTCACCCTATTCCTTACCATTGTCATCCCTAGTTGGATGCCAGTATTTTTTTGAGGACAAGGTATGCCACAATACCAGTAATTTTAGCAACTAAAAGATATTGATATTAGCATACATATATTCAATTATTGTACTTAGTTTAATAGTCAGTAGCTATAAATGTTTCTTGTGGACATTGTATTTAAATTAATAACACTAGTATTGTTCTAAAGATAGTTAATAGTTTTAATTATAGTTTCTTAGAAGAACTTGTATTTTATTTATTTAACACAAATACATTTCTAAAGATAATTAGTAGTAATAAATGCATCTAATTAGTATCCCAGTACGTGGTTTATCTATTTGATTTAACTTACATATTTTTTTTTATATATTTTTAGTCCAAAATTTTCAATCACCATACTTTAGTAAACTTTTGAAGTCAGAACATATACAGAGTACATATGGAACTGAGACGGTTAGTTATCTAATATCGGTTTGATAAAATATTTGAGAGTTGTATATATTGGCTTGAACAATCATCCTTCTTGAGTTAGTTTTTGGAGTTGATTTAGGTTCAAGTCACATTCTTAATATGATATCAGAGCTCAGTTCCACCATTAGGTTTTGGACTGCCTATAGTTGGGCCACCCGTTCTGCACATAGTTGGGGGATTTGTAAACTTTATGCTCTTATTCATTCCTAGACATGAGATGGATATGTTAGTTGTCACACATCAGTTGGATAAAATTCCTGTGAGTTACATATATAGGCTTTGACAATACTCCATTTTGAGATAATTTTTGGGTGTTGAGTTAGGTTCAAGTCTTAATCTTAACAAGGACGAAGATTGCAATAAAGATCAAACCCTAATTTGAAACTAATATTTGAAATTATGACTTGCGCTTCTTTATCATATTTTGGATTTTTAATATTTAATTGTATACTAAAATTTCAATATTTTATGTAAATTATTACGTATCCACCATAACTTCGATGCATGGCACGTATATTAAGTCCAAACATTGAGTAGTTATGATCACCAACTTTTGGAAATTACATTCGAATTAAATCCTTATTTTAGCATAAGTTAACTAATATTTCCGCATTATTTCTTAGTCTTATTATTTCATATTTATTCGCAATAATTTATGTTACTTAAATCCTAAAATTGGACCACTTATGAGTTGTAATTATAAGGCTATAGTACTCGAATTAAATGGGAAAGTAACAATCTAGCTACATTCGTAGCTCCCAACGAGCAAAATATCAAGAAATCCATACCCCATAAGGTGATGAGAGGAAACATTGTGTCAGTCATCAACTTAAATTATATGTACGTAGTTTTTTTGTGAGATGGTCTCACGAATTAATCTTTATTTGTGAGACATGTCAATCATATCGATATTCACAATAAAAAGTAATACTCTTAGCATAAAAAATAATATTTTTTCATGGATGATTCAAANTATTATATATAAGAGGATAAATGTATATATAAAATTATTTAAAGTGTATTTTTCATTACTTATAAATCATATTAAACATACTATTAATTTGTACACAATCTCTTTAATTTGCAAAGGTAAACTTGAATGTGCATGAATACAATAGAGAAAAACTATTTGATTTATATCTATCAAACTAAAATCGAATGCAAAGATGTCGAAAGAATTACGATTCCAATTGATAGCCAAATTTGGTTGAGCTCGAATATATATATAAATACGATTTATATTCGACTTCTCTCGATAAAAAAATAATAATAATAATATACCTTAACATGGGAAAACAGAATTTCAAGTAACTATAATATTTATTTGAAATCGGAAAATGAATATTTATTATACAGTAAAGGAGAAGATAGATAATTTACTGGCATAACAAATCTTGCACAGCTTGGCTCGTCAAATTCAAATCCATGCTACAACTCATAACCGCAGTGCGATGTCGATTCATGATCTTCATAACCTGAATTTCACCTCTCAGCTCCGTAAAACCCATCAATTTCAACAAGCCCGAATCGAAGTCTTTACTAAAATTAGCATTATTATCAGCAAAATCTCCCTTGATCACATCAATTGTCACGTTTATCCCTTCATGCTTCCTACTTCCGATTCGTCCCCCGTAAATACTAGCCACGCCAATCCTCGTGTTCCCGTAAAGAACAGTCATGTTTCCGCCACCGAACTTAAAGGGACCAAAATTTTTGTTCTGGACACGGATTTCAGCGACGGCCGTCATGTTCAGTGACGCTACTACCAGAGACGAACTGTAGTTAAGATTCTTTATCGTGACAGATGATAGCCGAATAGACGGAGTTGTGATCCGTAGCACGGCGAGGCCGAAGACTAGGAAAGCGATGCTTAGTAAAACGATTACCACGAGAATGTAAACGAAGCATTTGTTGCTACTTTCTTTGTGTTGGGGCGGTGGAATGTAGGGTTTACTGGTCTCTGGTTCTGTTTCGTCACTTTTGGGGTATTTTTTGGATGTTCGTAGGGATTTTAGAATGCTTTCCTCTCCTTCATCCGCCATATTTATTTTCTTGCTATGGTTTCTCTTAGGTTAGATGAAGAAAACGAAATGGATATATTGCTGGAGGAGATTACTATATATGAGAGGTTTTGCAATTTGTAGCAGTCTAATTAGTGATTGGTACATGGAAGTCTTTCCGTATTATGTTTGATAAAGACCAATTAAGACCAAGACCCAGCCAGTAAGAACCACCAATTAGAATCAAAATATCCCCTTAGAGGACAAATAGAACAAAGCCTTGAGTACATACATTAGCGACAATATTTCTGAGGCGGAGGATGAATCCCATCAATCCAAATGTAGAAAATTCTCTGATCTCCGGCGATAATTTTTCATATACTTCGGCACCATTTGGGGCTACGGTTGAAGTTTTACGATAATTTAAATTAAAAAATAACTAAATTTTTTTATCATTTCATCTCACGAATCAAACTATATATATATGAAGTGACGTATCCATGCAAGTGTGGTAGTGGTTAATTGTTTTTACAAAAATATTCACGCTAAAGCAATAAGCATAAACGTCGGTTACCTATATATTTACCATGGAGCATAAAGTAATAGAATATTTGCTCAAACAATTCATATAAGATTATATATTTGTGAAGCCCACGACAACACATAGGCCCGGTAAACCCATGTCCAAATGTAGGCTCAGGACCACTCATATTTAGGCCCAGAAACCGAGGTCCAAATAGCGGCTCAATTATTGCAACCTCACTCTGCTAATCATTAGTCATTACTCAATTCATTGCAGGAATGAACAGACAATATCTGATAATAACAAAAATGAGTGTGAAAATAGTTATTTTAAGACATAAATTGATTTAAATAGAAATTTTTTGTTTGATTTTAATCATCTATAAGTATTTAGCGTTGCATCTGCTGTATTTCTGTTTAAGAGTATTGAAAATGTTACCATGTTTTATAATTACTTTATAGCATGTGGAAAAGTATACTGTATGATCAAGCTCCTGAAGTTTTTACAAAAAACTATAGTTTATGGTAACAATACAAGTCAAATCTTTTAAACCGTACAACAACGCACGCGTCGCGTTTGGATTGTTCTACCAATCAAGAACAATTTTTGCGCTCCAACAATCTTTCTCCTAATAATTTGCACTCCTTGCAATAAATGAGAATCGAACCCTCATTGAATTTTTTTCGAAACTTAAATTTCTAATTTGCGAAGTAAATTAGAATCGTTTACGATGTAGATCATTTATTACTCACTTTGTTAAGAGATTAGCTTTTCTTTATTAATTAGTATTGGTTTTGTAAACTTATAAGTTTTTATAGTGAATCTTTTAATTTGTCATGAGGTAACATACAAGTGTATACACATGTGCATGATTTATTATGTCTTATTTTATTCATCGAAGTTTAATTGTGTGATAAATTATATAATTCTGATGCATATTGTGTTAAGGTGTTACAACACTGCACACAACATTTACATCTGATTCACACAATCTCCATCTATTTTTAGTATTTTTATGTCAAACAACTCTTTCAATGTATATAGTATAAACTGTATATAAAAATCTTGAAGTGGCATGTTATAATGTCTATGAGAATGACTCGATTTGGTACCCTTCTCCCGGCTCGCACCGAAACAGTGATTGGAACTGATATTTAATTTAGAAAATGAAAGTGCCATAAAAAAACACGGGGCTTAGATTAATTTAGCATCATTATCGGTGTGGAATACTCTATTATGGGGACTAAATAATCAACAATTGTGTGCCATCTGTTTTAATTTTCTTATACATGGTTGAATTTCCCGTTCCGTTTGTTTGCTAACGACAGCGGAACATATAACCTCTAAATTAATCAACACAATTGGGAAATAATATATATATAATTTTAGGTTATAAGTCGCAGTAAAGAATTATTTATAATATAAACAATAATGTAATAATCATCATATCATGGTACAAAATTCTCCCAACCTCGAAACGTGCAATGTTAGGAGAAGAAATACATGAAAATGGGACAAGTACAGTACAAAACAAAAATACAGAAAAAAATAAAATCACAAAATGAAATAATTAAGATACATCGTATACATTGAAGGCCAATTGTGTCACTTGCATGCCAAATCTTGAACCGAATTGGTGGGCAAGTTGATAGTCATGGTGCATAACATATCAGCCGATTTCTTCCTTTTTATAATTCTCAATATTTCCACTTTACCTCTTAAATTCGCCGCAATAGTCACGGCCAAGTTACCATTGGAATCACCAGTAGGTGAAGCTAAATCCCCGACCACCAAAATCCTTTTAGTAGAGCGTGCTCCAGCACGTTCCTCGGGGATCGCGAGCTGTCCGAGGACGACGCCGTTCCCCGACGTGATAGTAGCCAAACTACTATCAAATTTGTACCGTCCGTAGTTGGTGTTCTTAACCGTAACTCGAGCAGAAAAGCTAACAATATTGCCATTCCCTATATTCGTAATCGTGACTTGTTCCATTCGGACCTTAGGCGTTTTGAAGCGTAGAAAAACAACGCTGAACACGACGATTACGATCGTCTGAAGCACAGCAAAAGCAGCAATATAAGCCAAGCATTTCATTCTTTTCTTCTTCTTCATGGCTTGTTCGGACCGGTAATTCGTAGCTGATTCTTGGTCGCTTCGTGGCATTGTCGCCGGGGCCAATGGGTATACTTGTTGCTTGGGATCCGCCATGTTTTCTGTCTTGATTTTCTTCTCTGTCCGATTGAAGTAAATTGGACGTTACAGGAGTAATGTATGTGCTGAAATGAAATTATGAAGTTGTATACAATATGTGGCTCTCTTTCAAATTATATATAGTATGGTAAAAACTAAGGCTGGTTCTTGGAAATTTTAGATTTTGATTTGAAATTTAACAAAAAAGATTGAATTTTTGTGAAATTAACGCGTGGATTTTGCTGGGTTTTTAGACTTGTTTTTAGACTTCTAGAAGGCAATGACTTCTACTAGTTCATATATGCTGTGTGGAAATAAAGGTACAATACTTAACGCGACATTTCTTTTAAAAAATTTACTTTTATTAGAAGCTTTTAATTTCTTTATTCACATTTATGTATATGAATTTTTGATTTTTTTTTATTTAATTAAAAATATGTTTCATGAGAATTTTTGTGAATTCTTTATTTGAAAAATAAATTAAAATTATACACTTTTATTTTATATATATATATATATATCCTGATTTTTCAGGGAATATTTCCATTCATTACTTTCAGAAAAGTTGTTTTGAATGCAGATAGAAGCAAAGAATAATGTGATATTGCAAAAGTAGTAGAATTTTCAAATGTTAACGTAGTACATCCGACATCGATCTCTACCACAAAACGATCGAGTTGCAAAACTTTGACTATGAAATAGCCTTGAAGGAAAATTCCAAAGGTATCTACATCTAAATTCAGCTGATAGGACGCATCTAATATATTTTACAGGAACTTTATCAATTTTTTTTAAATTACAAGTAAAATTTAAAAATATTTTATTTGATTTAGAACATATTTAATATAGTAATTAGTCGAAGCTCCCGCTTTAGGCTAGGTTATGATTCAATTTAAGACCGCTCTCTTTCAATCTTTGAAGGAAATTTAGTAATAAACATTTTCAGTCGACCTACTTCTATATTTTGATATAAATATGAAACAACCATTAATAAAGTTTAAAAGTTGCAATTTTTTTTTTAATAATATGCCATATTTTTTCATGAAATATATACATGCTTGCTTTCCGAAAAAAACACGTAAAAAAATGTTTGGAAAAGCATTGTACTTTATAAGAATTTTTTAAATGTTTCTCGTCGTAATTGAGGTGAACCTATATATTTTTTTACACGGAAAAATATTTAAATATGGACAACACAGAGCTTGTTCAATGTGATTTATCTGATTACGTAGTTTACAAGCTATTGCTTTAGTCCGGAGTTTATCCAGTTCTCACCGAAAAGTAGGGATGTAATCGAGTCAAGCCGAGCCGAACTCTTGAATGTTTAAGCTTGGTTCGTTTATAATCGAGCCGAGCTCGAACTTTATTTAACGAATATATGCATGGCTCACGAGCTTATTCAAGTCTTTATCGAGCCTAAACAAGCTTAATAAATATGAATTATACATTTAAATTTTCATTAAATTAATTAAAAAATAAATTATATATTTAAAGAAAAATATATTATTCTTATTAAAATTTGTAAATTTATTAAATAAATAAAATTAATAGATTTTTCTATATATTTCATAAATAATATGCAAAATCAATAAATCAAATATCAAAACTATTATTTTTTCATCTAAAAGATTACTCATGAACTTACCAACGAAGATGTTCACGAGCTAACGAGCCGAGTACTGTAAAGCTTGAGTTTGGTTTGTTTATCTTAACGAGCCTCATTAAACGAGCTCAAACGAGCTTTTATCGAATCGAGCTTCGAATAGCTCACAAACGGTTTGGTTCGTTCACATCCCTACCGAAAAGTAACGAATGCGAATTCTTACATCATAAAATAAATAAATAATAAATAAAACAGGGTTAGTAAAATGTGTGTTTTTTATTTTTAATTTTTGTAGTGTGTTTATGCAGGGATGATATCTCTCATTAACTTATAAATGATATTTATATCTTTATTTTAAAATACTCGAGTCTAAATATTATTTTTTATCAGATTTTAAAGTAAAAGTAAATTCATAAAGTATTTTATACTTTCCCCGTATCCAAGCTTCATTCTTTTCACACTTTCTATAATCATATATAGTATGGAAACAGATATTTTTCTGTCGTTTCTTACTAGCTAGCCTAACTATTTTTCAAATACCTTTGTATACAGAGAGCTGACGTGACGCTTTCAAAGTTTCAATAACTCTTCTTTATATGAATTGAGAATCTTCAATTTTTTCGAGTAGACATAAAGAAAATCTTTAGTTTTTCAAAAAAAATATATATATATAAATGACAAGAAAATGATGGGAGATCATTGACTGAATCAAATACTTTAATTACCATGTACAAATATGCGTCTTGTATTCTAACATGGAAAATAATTATAATAAAGCTGCGGGAAAGCTTCACAGCATGGCCTTCAACAGCCCACCTCAGGATTGATACAAACTGCTTGAAATTGTCACTCTTGGAACAATTCAGCAAAATCTAATTGAAAATCATCATCCCTTCCATAAATGTCTATTCTCTCCAATCCCAATAGTAAGTAGGCCAATTCCTTCATATGATTTAATGAACTTTCACATTCCATGTTATCAGATGTGGCGACGCCAGCTGCCGATTCCGTCACGCACATGATGCTTCGTGGATGTCATTATCGCTCCCTATCGAACCATCCGCAACCACTTTTCTTGGTTGTGTTGGCTTAAGAAACTATTTTTTGAATCAAAATAAATGACTTTTTGTGTATGTTTCTTCTGTATATCTATCTTTCCTATCAAGGCTATTATATATATACTCCTGCCACTTCTATTTCTCCTTTCTTGGTATTCTTACTCGATTTTCGCTTTCTTGGTATTCTTACTCGATTTTCGCCATACTCCATAAAATAATGGAAGTTACATATGGACTTTAGGACTAGCCAAGAGCGGGACGGAATGTGGAGGATTGAACGTGTGGTTTTTAATAGTTATGTATGTACTCAAATTCGTTGTCTCTCAAAAATGTTCCTTGTGGAATTCAAATTTGGTTGAGCCCTTCTGATTATATTCGTTGCAGAGCTGGTTGAGTTCTTTTGCCAAAACTGGTGCCCCACAATAGAAAACTCCTGTTCCAATTGTATCAAATTGATCAATGTTTTGTGTTATTGATCGAGAGCTTCTTAAATAATATAATGTTTGCATACTAACCTATCCTCGCATTAGCATGCTTGGTGCTGATTTTCGAGAGAACCTTTTTCCAATTAGGCCTTGCAAAATGGGTTCTAACCTGTTAAAACCAGAGGTCCAATAACGAAAAAGTGTCATTTAAGATAATAGAATTGGCTAGTCTAGAGCATAATATTTGTTGCAGAAGAACCATGATGTAAAAATGATGAGACAATGGCAAACTTACCCTCGTGCCTGATACAATATCAACCCCATTCTTGGCATGGTTAAGAGCCTGAACCATGGTGATGAGAGCGGAACGAGCATCCCCTTCCTCGTATACACTAGTTAAATAGTTGTGCATCTCAATGACACCCTGAAAGTTTATGACATACGGTTTATAAACAGCATATTAAACGATATCAGTGGCAGAGTCTGATGATAACATGGTATCATACCCTCTGATCAAGTTCAGCTACTTCATTCATGACTCCTTTGAACCAATCGAATGAACCTTGCTCTCTAGTGACCCAATAAAAGTAAGCATTGGAGGTTCTAAGAGGTTTCCTTCTTTTTGGTGAAACCTTGTTAAGAGAGGAAGGGTCGAAAGATCCCCCACTCTGATCTGAATACCTGCTGAAATCTGAAAGTGAATCCTGGAAAGAGTAACCAAGTTTATCAATGGTTGGGCTGAAAATGAAGACTCCAACAATCAAACTGATACTTACAGCCTGCTCCTCCAGTTTGACAATATTGTTCAGTAAATCTTTCAGGATGCTTATGAAAGGTGTCGCTCCTATCCCAAGGCCAACAAGTAAGAGGACGTCGTATTTTCTATAGTTTTGTGCCGGAGCTCCATAAGGTCCGTCAATTAGTAACTTTGGCAAACTGGATTTTGAGGCAATTTTCAGGTCAGTTTGCAGATATGTGAAGAGAAAAAGAACATGTTAACGCACTAGCCCCACAGGAACGTTACCTTTTCTTGGTAGTTTCATCCGCTCTAAGTAACCCACTCTTTCCAGAAACTGGTGCCTCACACGCCTCAGAAAACACCCTTCTAAGTTCGTGTGTCCAATCACCTAACTGCCGTATGTGAATGCTAAGATAGTCATCACCAGGCGCTGAGGTGATTGAAAATGGATGCCTGGATATTTTCCAAATAGAGCAGTGCTAATATTAAACAACAAAGAATTTACGGTTGGTTATTAACGAAGTGATGCCGAATAATGTTGGTACATTTTGTTCCACAGATGTGTATATCATCTAGGAATATGGAAAATTGCCAGTATCAAGTTCTCTGCTAACTTATGAAGTTTAAAAGGTCATCTAATTTAGGACTATAAGTTCTTGGTGTGGATTAAACCCTGTCTAATAGATACTGCAGTTATTGTTATTTTTACCATTCAAATGGAGAAATGGCTGGACATTGGACAAACATGTATTGCCCGCTCTTGTATTTAAATTGTGGAGGCTTTGACATTTGCAAGCTGAGGACATTTCCTGGATAAATAGCAACCTGAAAATGACAAAATGAAAAATGAAAAACTTTTGGGGGGCCATTGGTATGGCTTATTATCAATATAATTCACAAAAAGCCTAGAAAGCCATGATTGATTTTTCAAATCATAAATGGATTGTTTTCTGTTGAGGTTTTTTCCCCCATTTCTCTAACTGATCACACATTTTAGAAAACAAGAGCTGTCATACTCATGCTCACCTTCAGAAGCCGGACACTATAGAAACCCGACCGGAAGAATCTGAGTATTCTTTCACCTGCATAAAGAAGTACCGGAACTGCCAGATACATCCATGTCTGTAATAACCAATGAAAAAATGCAAGATTGTTAAGCTCCAAACTTCTTCATTCCAAACCAAAAATCAAGAAAATTTACTCACCGTCTTTTTGTACCAGACATGCACAAGATAAAGACAAGTGCCATGGATGATAAGCAAGACGTAGACTAAGACAAACAAGTGGTGTGAATACCAGAAAGCATTGTATCCTGTAAGCCTATCGAATGGCTTCGGCAACTTGATTAGACTCCTTCTAAACCACCGTGTTGCCAATATAAAAGCAGTTATCATGAAGATCAGCATCAAGATTCCCGTCACACCCTCAACTCCTCCAACAAGGTCAGGGTATGTGGGCCTATGATCTCCAAAGTCGTCATTAAAATAAAGCGTATAATTGGTATCAGATACGTGTGTAAGCCTTGGGAAGTCGCAGGCAAGGTGGTTACCAACATGAAGTATGACACCAACTACAATAGCAGCAGCAATTGTCTGCACATTTCAAATTTTGAACAAGGAACATAGAAAAAAATATGTTAGTAAAAATATTCCACTATCTGATTTTGATTTCGATTGATAATCATTATTCATGTTTTGATTTCATTAGATCTAACATTATTATGTGAATTTGACTTGTACATTGGCACATACATCGTTTCCTATACAATCCAATAACTGGGAACTTATTTTACCAAGCGTTTTGGTCATATTTTTCATTTAAGAACACAAATGACATGATGTATGGGACATTAAGATATTTTTCCAAACAATATCTTTTCTAGTATTTATAAGCGTAATCCGCGTCCTCAGTCCTCACGGGCTATTTTACTAATAGACAATAAAAATAGGTTGGGACATGTACAAAGCAGAAAATAGCAAATATCAAAGTTTTCTGCTGATATTAAGTTGAATGCTAAAACATATCAGCCCTTAATAAGTGATGATGGGACAGGATCTGAGACGGCGCCGGCAAGCGCAATCGCCCCCTCATTTTTAATTTTCCCCTACACTTAAATATGATCTTTAAAAAATTCATATTATCAAAAAAGTGGTTCAGCCTTGAGCTTTTTAATATTGTAATTTCGTCCCAAGATATATTGCTTTGACTCAAAGTAAAACATGACATACGTACAGAAGAAATTAAAGAAAGTGGGGTTGGGTGTACCTGGTGAAAGTTGATATTGTCATCAAATGGCACAAAATAAGCCACCTTAGAGGATCTCAGCCAAGTAATGGTATTCCTACACACAGGCAATAACACAAGAGCCATGTTGAATTTCAATGTTTCAGCTGCACCTTTAGCCGTGAGGAGACAGTATCCCATGATTTGGTACGCATTTTTCTGTTTGTACTGGTAGAACTTCCAAGTGAAAAGCCCTATCATGATCATGATCCAAAGTATTGTCACCCAAATTCTCTTCCAGTTTTCTTGGACGAAATAGAGCAACTTGTTGCTCAATCTTTTGATCCGGCCTCTGTACCTAAGACCATGTAGATTTTGACTCATGGCCTGGCTCGTGTAGCTCAGGGCTTGACTGTAATTTAAGTAAGTATCCTTTTGTAATAATAGTGTCTCCAGCTGCCATAGCTGCATCATCATAACCGATATACATGAGATATGATGATCAGGAAAGATGGATCGTGCGCTTTAACTTGTCCTTAAATGGGTCGATGAAATTATTGTGGACCATACTGTTTCGATGTTCGTTTGTTGAGTGCTGAAAACACGCATTTGCTGCCCTTTAACAGAAACCTCCACATGGCGAAGGATTCTGTGAGCTCAAAAGTCATCGTGATCACATGAGAATATGGAAAGATGAAAATGTTGTTGAAGTTCACTCGCAAGTTTTTGGCCAGAGATTCTTGATTAGAAAAACCCCATGACTTGAAGTTCACTCGCAAGTTTTTGGCCAGTTAGAAAAACCCCATGACTCCTTTGAAAACAAATTAATTTTTATTTCCAACTCAAAAAAAAAAAAAAAAAAAATTAATTTTTATTTCCAACAAAAAAAAAAAAAAAAAAAAAATTAATTTTTATTTCCAAACATTTTAAATATCTCCTTTGCATTAATCTTAATATTTTAGTGGCACATTTATTTAAATAGTTCATCAACTCATTTTAAACTTCAGTCAATCCACCTTGATTATACATAGATATGCATATCCTTAGTTGGAGATTCTCAGAATTTACCAACGTAAGACATGACAGTTGTCTTAATTAAAGAAACTTCATTAATTCGCCTAGCCATGAGCATGACAAATTAATTAATGAAATTTCATTTAAAACCAAGTCTTCTCTTTGAGCTCAACTAACAGGAATTAGGTAATAAAACCTTTATTCAAGAAAGCTACTGCTGCACTACCAAAGATTTGACCAAATTTTTATAAATTCTAACCAGTCAGTTTCCTCATCTGAACTTTATTTATCATTTACATTTAATATGAAATCTACACCCAGATTATTATTATTATTATTATTATTATTATTATTATTATTATTATTTATTGAACTTGCTAGGTATCACTTTTATAATTTTTATTAATTATGCATAGCATATTGTTTTCTATGCTCATTTATTCCAATTTGATATCTGATCCACTTTATGTAACTTGAAAACTTGAATTAGCAGTTATTGAAATATATAGTAGGTATATGGTGCTTACCAACAATAGACTACTACTTCTATCTGATTATATATGCTTTTATTAATTTACTTAATCTTTTAAATTTATACAAATTTATTTGACTAAAACAAAGGAAATGACAACTTCAAAGATCAAATATTTGAACTTTTTTATTATTAATTAAAAAAAAATTAATCATGTATGTAAGATCAAGTCAGTCATTTGTCATCGAACGACCAACTTTATGGACAAAAGTGAAATGTTATAATTTNAATCTACAATAAAAAAAATAAATAAAGAAAATTAAAAACGTGAAAATTGAAAAGAAATTAATTGCTTGGTCGAATTATTGGAATTATTGACCCACCAAACCCACAAATTTGAGGAATATTTAAAGATACGTTTAATTTCAACGTAAAATAAGTTGACAAAGACAACCAAAACAGTGTTGTGCACTAATGCACGCACTTTCGAATATAAATTTTAGCCACGACAGATTACGTGTCGGACAGAAAAATAAAATAAATTTTGAGAATTGGACAATATAAATTGGAGTTGTACGACCAATTTTTTTTTTCCTAATACAGTCGCCCATCACGCCTTACCCCTGGCCTGCATATTTTAAATTCGCAAATTTTTGAAGAATATTTTTTAAAATCTATTATTTCAAATGATTAATATATTTAGTTGTTTGGATTGGATTCATAGCTTGCGGATATAAAAACAAAATTCATCTCTGATTTTACTATCCTTTAATCTAGAATCGCGTTTCCAAGTGATATATTAATTAATTGGAATATTATTATCCACAAAAGTTTAATATAACATATTAAATCTAGAAGTGTATTATAATCCAGGTCATCATATATATCTATAATTATTTACAGTCATTTTTATAATATACATCTTTAAATTAAAATCGATTCATAAAAAATATTATTTTTATTTATAAATATGAGCCGAACTTGTATCACGTCATATTTACTCGCTCCAGTGAATTTTTTTATGGTGAAGAAACTGCCAGACTGTACGTATCTCATAATCATGATTACATTAATTAATTTATTTTTAAAAGAAAGATTAATCATTACCTACTTTTTAGTAGTACTGAATATGATTTATTCATTAATTAATCAAATCAGATAAAATAAATCACGTTACCTCCTTGACTTCCGTTTCGGTGATCCGACCATCCTCATTCTTGTCTACCCTGCATCAATATATAAATAAATAATAATAAAGAGAATAACAATAATAATAGATATGATTTTCCAGTTTCACTTTTACTGTAGATTAATCAATTAACCGGTAATTTAATTAATTAGTTTTGTTAAGATAATATCTGTTAATTTTAATATTTGATTATTTTACGTGCATGAATTATATATATTATCGTTATTTAGATATGGAATTATAATAAGTTTTTTTGATAATAAAGAAGAAACCAGTTGTGAATTCTTGCAATTTAAGTGTACATCCTCTCCTGTTTTGGTAAAGGGAGTTATTTAAGCAAGGAGGAGTAATTTTTAATGGGAAACAGCTAAATAAAAGCATACATGTCGAAGAAAATCTGAAGCCTGGAATCGAAGCTTTGATCTGTAATTTGCAACCAATATTCGTAAAGCTCGTCTCTCGAAATCTTATCGAACTTCAATCTCCTCCTCCTGCTCAATGCATCGAATAATTCCAACCCAAATTCATTGGAATCTTTCATCCCTGTGAAAATATATATGTACTCCACCACTGAATCAGATCGAAATTTTCAGCTCACAAACAATTATTAATTAATTGCATAAAGACTCTGGAATTAATTCCAAATTTTTGAGGGTTTGTTGCCAATATGAATTTGAAAACAATTAACCTATGCATTGTGCGAAATCTGCGCGGTAAAGAAAGCAGTCCCTGGCGAGCTTCTGGAAGTTTTTCTCAACTTCTTCCCAGGCATCAACGCTGTTGTTCTTGCTTTTGCTGATGAATTTCAAACCTCTCAGTGCTTTCTGGGTGCCTGAGCGGGTGCGATCCAGCTGCGCACGTTGGCGACGCATCGCCCGAGCCGCCAGCGCAGATTCCAAACCGTTACCGCCGACCCCACCAGCGGTAGACAGTATACGCGACGCATGCCCGTGGCTCCAGGAGAATCGCCGCAGCTCCGCTTTCAGCTCCTGCGAGAAATGCTTTGCCTTCGCCACCGCTTCGGCCTTCAACTCCTGAGAAAACTGAAACAGTCTATTAGAAGAGCTCCGACGCATTGTGGGCGATCTCGAAGTCGACGAAGGCACCGGAGTTTCAATCCCCGCGATCCCAGCAATGACTTCATTGCTATCGATGGTAATAACCGTGGCCGGCTCAACACTACGCAGTATAATCGTATCGTCATCCTGAAGATCAAGCGTCACTTCCACAAACTCCTCGACCGAGTGCGTTGACGAAGCTCTAGAATACTCCACCACCGGCGAAGACCCTTCCGAATTCCTGGCGGTCACAGCTTCAGAATCCCATCGGCTATCATATTTTCCCGTACCTCCCATTTAACCAGAAAATGGGATCAGTGTGTTGGGTGAGAAGAAAGAGTAAGCAGAGGCATATATGGATTTAAAAAGGAGTGGAAGCAAAGCGCGTCAAGAATCTGTGTAAAACGACATGCAACGCGGAGCTAGGTGGTGTTAAAAAGGGAAAAAAAAAGAGACAATATATGGTGCAGAAGAAAGGGGGACCTGAGACTCAAACTGAGGTTTTTGTTCGAATTTCTGTGTGAATTATTATAGTTTTTTATGGAAGAGAAAGCAAAGTGGTTAAGTTGATTGAGAGATTTAAATCTAAGGGTGACACATATGCAAACGGGGTTGATGAGCCACGGCAGATGGGAAATCGCGCACACTAACGCTACTGTGTTTATATATTTTATTGGATGTCATCTTATTTTAATTGTGTCATAATTTCCCTGTCCAATATAAATTAACAAATTTAATATTCTAGAGTTTGATGTATATANAACTTTGACCCATTATTCGCTCCACATCGGTTAAATATTCTTCGGACATGTCCACTCCAAATACAAAACTGGACCGGTTAGACCCGTGAGACTCGATTTTTTTATAATGAAAACATTAATTTTCTTTTCACATGTCTGAATTATAAAACAAACAAGTTTTTAAATACAATACAATAAAAAACTAATTAATGTCTTCGACTAAACTTAATAATGATAAACAAAATATCTTCACGGTATAATGAATTATATAAAAAAGAGTTACTAGCTTTCCAAAAAAAATATTGACATCCCAAATAGACATTAATAAAACTAAAATACTAGAGTATTTATATGCAGATACATGGGTCGAGTATGGGGCGGATATTATAAGACACATGACCCGTTCCATGTTCAGACGGGTCTGAAAAATGGGACTCTATACCCGTCTTATGATCCATTTGATATGCTCAAACCTGTTCGGTCTTGTCTAGTACCCAAACCTATTGACATCTCTACAAGTAAGATGAGGGAAAAATATATCAAAATTATATATATCATAAATCATAAATGTTAAAAATAATCGACTTCCTCAGTTTATTTCCACGTCTCCTCCGATTACCTAAATCCACAGTAGTCAAGTCTATGGGCCCGGGTCGTCGTAAAAATTTTTCTGACGAATGTGGAAAATTAGTTGTTACTGCGAAGTAAAAAGAAGGAAAAAAAAAAAGAAGAAATTCCACATTTGTTCATTCAAAGGTTCTATTTTTCAATCAATCGGTTATTTTATTGAAATATTTTATTATTATAATTTTTTGACTTACGAACAACTGATTAGATGTTCAAATAAAATAAAATAATATATTTTTAAAAATACTTATATAATTTTTATTTGCATTTCTTTAATTTTTGCTAATTACCCTATTTCCTTGCTCGTTTCGGTCAGTTTACATGTCAAAGTATGTTTATTGGTTCTTTCATTACTTTTAATTAATGATAATTAACACAATACATGCTAAAAATATTTGAACATAGCTAGCTCCCATTTTACTTTTAAGTGCAATTTGTATGAACGAGAGATTGCTGTCATATCAAAAATTAATATAGGTCATGATAATAATAGTATAATTCGAATTTTTTTAAATTATATAGCGACTTAAACGTTATGTATCAATCGCTCTCGTATCAGGGTCAAATATTCCACTCCTCTTAGAACTCGAGCCAAACACTGAATGAAAATTTTTGCAAGAATCTTATTCTTATGAAATTGGATTTTTATTTCAGAATCCAAATTATATTTTACGAGTGGCTGTTATTGTCAATTTCAGTTACATAAGATGTGTTATTTTTTAACGAAAATTTTAAACCAAAGAGGTCAATTACGGATATTAAAGTGAGATACAAAATATATGGTCAGTTGATACTCCGTAATTTGTATAAATTTTAAATTAAATTACTTCTCCCACAAGATAACCTAAAATATAGAAAATTAGGTTCGGAATGTGTGCGCTCATTCAACAACTCCTTTACTAAATGCTAACCGCCAAAAGGTCTAATTGCCTCGTGGAAAAATGTACACGATAATTATTCATTAATTATTACATATTTAATTATCTCACACGTGTAATGCCCAGACTATATCCCGAGTATATAATGTGAAATTTTGTCATCACAAACGTAAACACAAACTAATTTGATGATTATTAATATATTTGATGTGCGAAAATAATATTATTGCTGGGTGTATTTGAAAAATAAAATAAAGAATAGGTCTCTTGTGAGACGGTATCACGAATCTTTATCTGTGAGACGGGTCAAACCTACCGATATTCATAATTAAAAGTAATATGTTTTCATTGATGACCCAAATAAGATATATGTCTCACAAAATAGGACCCGTGAGACTGTCTTACAGTGTAATTAAAATTTAATTACTTCCATTAAAAAATTTTGTCGAGTTAGCAGACAAATAATTGAAAAGTTTGTAATATAAAATTTAAGATGCCGTATTGTAATTAAATTTAATCATTATCTTTATTTTGTTATCTAGTTTGTGCAGTTAAAATAGCATTTTTTTAAAAATTTAGCGGACAACATATGCAGAAACTGAAAACACATAATAATTTTGTTTTGGACTATATACCGTGCGGTTGTCCATAATTTATGTTCTTGAATTGCCTTCTCCAATTTAATGAATTTCAATATTTTTGTTATGGTTTATGTGATTTTCAATTTTTAGCAGATTTTTGTTTTTCAATTTATCACTTCTCTCTTTTTTTTAAAAAAAATAATTTTAGACAATATATGCAGAAATTGAAAACACTCATTTATTGTTTTGGAATATGCACAGTACAATTACATACGGTTTATTTCTTCAGAAATTTAATGACTATTTACATATTCACCATAGATTATATATTACTTTATAGTTTTAATAATTTTGTTTTGGTGGAAAAGATTAATTCTTTTTTTTTTTACAGACTTTTCTGATTTTTATATATAGATGATGCTGGTAATTAATATTATGTCTTTACTATTTTTGGAAAGGAATTTTGGGGGGAAAATGCTTGTATTTTATTTTTACTAGACTTTTCTGTTACTATATATAGATAAATTTTTTTATGACGTGAGAATCGACAATCACTTTTTCATTACATACTGCTTAAACTCTCAAATTAACGCGATAACCTGCAAACTACATTAATAAGGTAAACTACACAGGACAAGTTCTGTGTAAAAAGCTAAAAAATATTGATTGGAGGAATCGAACTCTTGAATATTAGTCAAACATTCACCTGCTTTACTAACTTGGACACTACTTTATTACTTATTTAATATCAAGCCGTGATGCGTTAATTTGGAACATATATTTGCAAAATAAATTAAAGTTAAATTCATATTCATTATCTTATCTGAAATGAGATAAATATAATTTGTTTGAGTATATTTACCAATTGATTTTTCTTTTACATTGAATACTTATATTTAACGGGGTCGAATATAACATTGACAAATAGAATATGAGTGGGTCTCACGTGAGACCGTCTCACGGATCTTAATCTGTGAGACGGGTCAACCCTACCCATATTCACAATAAAAAGTAATACTTTTTCATGGATGACCCAAATAAGACATCTGTCTCACAAATACGACTCGTGAGACCGTCTCACACAAGTTTTTGCCATAGAATATTGTCCATCATACTTTAACGTGTAATTAATATTTTTTAGTGAATATAATTGGTGATTATTTTGGTGCATCGTTTTCTCGCATTTAAGATATGTCGAAATTTTAAAATTTTTTGGTTTTGATATTCAAAACTTGACTTAAGTGTCATATGATTTATAAATCCATATGTAAGATGTTTAGATTATTTATCTTTTACGATTAACGCTCGTCTTCAACTATTCTGAATCTTAAGCGGAAATAAATCTTTTTGTAAATCTCTATGAACATTCAACTAGATCATATTTCATTCTTCAATCGCCCTATTAAGCTAATGATCGAAGAATGTATTCCTATTCTAATTCGCACTAGATACTATAGAATAAGTTTGTGTTGAGAATCAACAACCAGCTCAACAACCAGAAGATGCCGGAATCCGATGACGGTGCAGCGGCTGAGAAGCGACGCCGCATAAAGATGGAAGGTAGGCGCTCGGCCATGGATACCTTCACAAGGTTGTGGTGGTAGATTTTTTGGAGAGGAGAGCGAAGAAAGAAAATATACAAACTTAATTGTATTGTGTGTCATCGACTCTTGATAATATGTGTATTAAACGTCTCTCAATTGTACATAGATCATTCTAGAACTAAGAGGCTCTCCATTGTCAAATCTCCAATATTTATCTTATCAACTTTTGAGAAGATTTGATAGTATTAGATAAATCTTTATATATCCATGAGATTCTAAAACCTTCTAGAATTCTCTTTGGATGATTTGGCTAATTAGAAATTCACTAATCAATGTTTGACTTGGAAACTCCAAGTTTAATGAATCAAACAATATATGATTATGGTTTCATTATAAATCTCAATTAACGATCAAACATCGTCGATGTGACGATGGCATAAAACTCATTATGATGCAAAGTAAAAATTTCGAAAATCAAATTCAACTCTATGAATTAAGCTATCTAAACTTTATCACATAATCCAATAATTGTGTGACTCTCAATTGTATCAACTCATGTGATTCGAGATGACAATTATCTCTCATACGAGTTTACTCTTTTTAGACATATTTTGTGTGTGAACTCATTGATAAGAAGAACGTCAAAACTTAAGTTTGATTGCACCTATCGGATCAAGGTAAAAATGTTAAGTAGTATCGCCCATGATTCTCCATGTATCATTGATAGTTCCTGCAAGAACTAATAGATTATGGTTACCGTATAATAAATTCCCTCAACTCATATATCCCGATCGAATCTGCAATCATTGGTAAATAGATAGTTGCATATGAATTCGATAACGATGTGATTTATCTTTGAGTAATCATAATGACACCGTGTGTATAACTAAGGAAACAATTTTCCTTGAAACACAACTCATACTCTGTGTTAGGATCAAGCGCTTACCACTAGGCCAAAAGCTATAGTTGGTGGTAATGGTGCAACTCAAATCTTTTAAACCGCACAGCAGCTCAAGTACCACGGTTCGATCGCTCTACCAATCAGGGACAATTATTGCAGCCAACAATTTTCCTCTCAATAATTGCACTCCTTGCAATCAATGAGAATCGAGAATGCAATTATTGGTCGAACTCGTGATCTTGGCTATGATACCAATTGTTAGGATCAAGCGCTTACCACTAGGCCAAAAGCTATAGCTGGTGGTAATGGTGCAACTCAACTCTTTTAAACCGCACAACACCTCAAACACCACAGTTCGATTGTTCTACCAATCAGGGACAATTATTGCACCCAACACTCTGGCCACAGTTTTCTTGCTCTATTAAATCATCATATCACATATGATATTAATACCCGTAGTTGACAGATGAATTTCTGACTACAATGCATCGGCTCCTATAAATGTCGAAACTACACTCAATCTCAATATTCGGTGATCCTCACGGGGTCGATAAACGAGTCAAAGTGCAGCAGTAGTACATAAAATCTCTATCTTGTCCCTTGTCAAATGACTAATGGTTTACAACCATAACCACANTTAACCTAACAATCCAACTTCAACATCACGTAGATAAACGTGGAGATTGTATTGTATTTGGCTATTTGCACTCTACAAATTATTAATACTCCAGTTTAATATTTCAATCACTTTACAACTTCTACTACATAATCAATCATTTTTCAAATTTCGGAGTAGATTTTTTTTTAGGATTTGTGATATTTTATTATATTTAATTATTATTTGGATCACAAATTATAATAAATATGTAATTTAATTTAAAGAAAGTGGATATCAATTTGTAGAGATGTGTGAAAGTTTGAATTTATTGATGGAGGTATTTTCATAAACATCAATTTGTGTCACAAAGCCACACAAAAAATATTTTTTGAGATTTCTTTTTAATTAAGGCGAGATTATTTTGTCCAGTCTACTAAATTTTTGTAGACATAATGATGGATAGATACGAGATAACAAAGTTCAATGGAATCAATTTTATGTTGTGAAAAATAAAAATACAATTAGTTTTAAGAAAGGAGAATCGTTTGGCAGCTATTGGAGATAGACAGATGGAAATGACGACGATGGAAAGTGAAATTAGATAAATGATAATTTTGTTCTCAATTTACAGTTGGATATAGCAGACGAAGTATTGTCAAGTATCTCTGAGATAAAAACATCAAAAGTTATCTGGGGTACTCTGACAAAGATGTATGAGGTCAAGTCATTACACAACAAGATTTTTCTAAAGAGACCGCTTTATACTCTTCGGATGGTGGAATCCTTATCGACGATCGACCATATCAACACACAAAATATTCTATTTGTCCAACTTACTTTTATGGGGCATAAAATAGAGTAAAATGAGCATGCGGAGCTTCTACTTCAAAATCTAACAGATTCATATGATCAACTTATCATCAACATAACCAACAATATTCTTATGGGTTTTCTAAAATTTGAAGATGTCTTAAATGCGGTTTTCGGATAAGAAAAACAACGCAAGAATAAAGAAAATATGTTGGTAACATCGAAGCAGACAGAGGCTATACCAATGTTAAGAGGAAGATTTATGGACTGTGACTCTAGTGGGAGCCAAAGACGAGGTAGATCAAAGTCGAGAAATAAGAAGAAAAATATTTACTGCTTTAAATGTGGCGGTAAAGGGCACTTCAAGAAAGAGTGTACGAGTATCGAAAAAAGTTCTCAAGAAAATGTGGTCAGTACTTCAGTCAGTGGTGAAAAATTATTCAGTGAACCTACAACAGTTGCAGAAGACAGGCACAATTTGGTGACACATGAATTATGGATTCAGGAGCGACATGACCCATGACGTCTCAGAGAGAATGGTTTGATAGTTATGAACCAGTCTCAGGAGGATCTGTATTCATGAGAAATGATCATGCCTTAGAAATTGCTGGGGTTGATACTATCAAAATAAAAATGTTTGGTGGCACAATTTGCACTATACAGGAGATACGACATGAGAAAGGACTAACGAAAAATATTTTGTCCTTGAGAAAATTGGATAATATCGGATGCAAAACTCGTATCGAGAATGAGATCATGAAAATTGTGAAGGATGCGCTTGTGGTTATGAAAGCAGAAAAAGTTGCTGCAAATCTGTATGTTTTGGGACCAACAAGAAGAGCTCATTCCTCTCGTTCTGAAATCATCATTTCATCGCGTTTTCTCTCATCATATAGTATTTGAGTGCTTAGTTCTATAATATTTGTGAGGTGTTTGTTCTCCTGTATTAAGAGATTGTGTGTTTTCTTTGGAAACACAGTGGGTGAGTCGTACACCATAAAATATTATAGTGGAATTCTTTTCATCTTGCCCGTGGTTTTTACCCTAATAATTTTTAGGGGTTTTCCACGTAAATCTCAGTGTCTAATTTATTCTTTATTTTCATATTTATTATCTCAAATTACAGCACGTGGGACAAACATATGTATTCTTCTAATTAATGAGAGATTCTATATTATTATTGGAAATTAACGACATATTGTGAAATGATGTTATTAATTAACGATAGAATTTAAATTATGTCGATAAATCAACTATAATTTATTTTCTCCAACTGTAACGACGGCCTTTTTTTTGTTGTTCTTGTAACGACAAATAATATTTATGTCGTTAATGAACGACAAATACTTTTTTTCACTAAACATAAAAATATGTTTATTTATATTTGTTTGGAAATAAGGACGGAAAGAATGATTTGTCGTTATATAAAAACATATTTGCAATGTCTTTCATTAATTAACAAATGAGTGTATATTCTGTCGTAAATTAACGACAAACTAATATTGTAAAATTTGAATCATAGATTGATTAAATAAAAACAAAAGAGAGAGTATATAATAATGTGCATTAATAGTGGCATTTAAATTTGAAATTAAAAAATTTTATGACAAAATTTGTGCCAAATTACGTGGAAGTTACATCGAATGGCACGATGCGTGGGGAAGCCAATTGCTTAAATTTTAGTGCAATTCAAATTTCAATTTGTAACACATGTTACGATTTTTGTATAAATCAATTTTGTGAAAACAGAATCAACATGTTATCACTTTTTGGATTTCAATTAAATTAAATATAAGTTAATGCAGAATCTGGGTGAAATACACAAAATTATTTTTTTGGCCAAAAACCAAAAATCATTTTTTTTTACTAAAGACCACCCAATATATAGTTTTAAATTTTATAAAAATAATTTGAGATATTTACTTACTAGTTAAAACCCCGAATTTTAGATTTATAGCTCAAGCTAGTCTCTCCCTGTCAAAACTAATGAGTTAAAGACTCGTGTATTGTTAAATAAATTTATAGCTTAAACCATATTTAATGAACAAAAAACCTTGCCTCTTGCATTTTTCAATTTATTGGGAACGGTTAGTCTCACGTCAATTGGATAAAATCTTTAGGTGTTACATATATACATTTGGACAATCTTCTTTCTTTGATTTAGCTTTTAGGGTTGACTTAAGTCCAAGTCTTAATCTTAATATGATATATCATAGCTCAATTCCACCGTTATGTATTGGATTGACCTTATTTGGGCCACACGTTCTGTCCATAGTTGAGTTATTTGTAAACTTCACACTCCAGATATTCATTCCTCGCCGTGACAGTTATGTGTTGGATTGTCCATAGTTGGGTTATTTGTAAATTTCACACTCCAAATATTCGTTCATCGTCGTGACAGTTATGTGGTGGATTATCCATAGTTGGGTCACCCGTTCTGCCTATAGTTGAGTCATTTGTAAAATTCATACTCCAGATGTTCAATATTCCCGGGAAGAGGTGTGTTAATTGTCCCACATCGGTTGGATAAAATCCTTGTGATTTGCTTATATGGACTTGGACAATCATCTCTTTTTGAGCTAGCTTTTGGGGCTGAGTGTGATCCAAATTTCAATATTAAATTGAACAAGGAAATGAATAACACATTGAAGCTTTAGATCATATATAAAATTATAATGGATATTGTAATGTCAAATTATTTTTAACAATACAAAATGGTATTTGTTAGCTTGATAATTATTCACATGGAAGTTTAAACTCCAAAGTTAAAATTTTACATAATTTCTGACTCATTAATTTATCATATGGAGTTTAACAAAATTTAAAAAAAAAAATCTGAGAGTGGTTTCTGCCATGTATCCCATATAATATGTACAAGGATAGCAATAATTTCATATACAGAACTGACGTTAAATGAAGTAAAAATTACGAGGCCAAATTAAATTCATTACATAAAAAGAATAGTTTGATAAATGATTGGATGCCACACTTTTTTGATAAAATGTTTCAAAATACGGAAATTAGTGCACATAAGTCAATGCAGTGATGTATTGATTATAGATAGTGGATTGGTTTAATTAAGTTATCATTCGGAAAAAAGATTCAATTCATTTGAGATTTCGTTTTCTAGCACAACCTCAGATTGAGATATTTAATTATTTTTAAAATTAAAAATGGGAAAATAATGCATAAAAAGTAGGGACAGGTGGTTTTGCGCTTTGCCTCACGATTTCAAATGGCAGACAATTCATTAACAAAGACACACTTCATTTGCACGCCTTCTATATTTGATCACAAACAAATTAAGAAAAAAAGGTTAATCTTTTTTTGTTTGTTTGACATATGAAAAGTATTTGTCCGAGAAAATTTACTTTATGGATACAACCAAAGTCACTCGTTAGAAATGCAACACGAAGATAATGAGTTTATAAGATGAAATATATCAATATTCATCGGTTTGAAACCATTTGGTTCGAGTTATAGAAAAAAATCAAAGACTCAAGTCCAAAATAAATAATATCATATCAACGTGGAGATACGTGAATTCTACGATATTATATAATTTGTTTTATACTATATGTGTCTATTATGTTTTTTGGGTGGTTCTTTTTATCATAAGCTTGATGAAACAAATGGCCCACAAAACATTAGTTGCGGGCTGAGTTTCTGAAACTATATTTTGGGCTTTACACGGGCCCAATGAAGGTGGATCGTAGGACAGTGATGGCTTCGAAATAAATTTCTTAAAAAGTTGAAATGCCCAATCAAAATTTTTGGGTTTGATTATTACATACAAACTCTTACTGTCAATGTCGTCTAGTTCGATTTAAAAAAGAAAAATATACTCATTTGATGTTTCAAGAATCAAACAACTCGATCGATGTATATCATATACAGTTAGGTTGCATTTGATATGATCGATAAGAGAGATTTATTAACCGTGAGACCGTCTCAACAATAATTTTTGTGTTTATTAATTGCATGTATCTCAAATTTTATATAATTTCACATTACACAATCATATCCTCCGATTACACCAAATCACGTAACAAACAACATAAAGCTCACAGTTGCACGAAACATAAACTCGTGACATATTTCATAATTGAAATGACAGAAGCACTGCTCGAGTCAACCAGACTTCCTATTCATCAGTTATTCAATTGGCCTTCGACTCAATTTTCGATATACATTTTAAACGATCTTTCTTTTGCCGCAAAGTACTGCAACTTCATAAAAATAATTTTCAATATAACGTGACTGAAACTCATTCAGGTCGGTGGAACAAAGCTCGGAACTAGACGAATCGAAGAAGAAAATGACGTCTGGCATGTATGTGTGTGTGAAAAAAATAAAAAAAATTAAAAAAAACCAAAAGCCCAGATATGTCTTATAACTACGCACGTGCTAATCTGGTGTTTTCGAATCATTGTACTTATTCGATTCCAACTTGGTTTACTGAATGATTGTGTAGATAAGAAGATGACCTAATTTTTAGTATGCCAAGTTTCGCATACGTGTCTATTCAAGATTTACTCAAAGTTTTGATCTTTGCATGTGAAACCACGTCATCACAAATATTGTGAAGCCTATCTATATTTTCTCACATTACCATTTTTTTATTACTAAATAAATATTTCCAAGAAGCAAAAAACACTTTTTTGTGATGCCACAAACCGAATCGCCAATTGTGTTACATAATCGACAATAACAATTGGATTGGAAACTGGCTTATTTTTAGAGTAAAAAAATAAAATTAAAATCCCTGAGCTTTCCTTTTGACTTATTTGTCCCAAAAAAGCGAGTATAAGCACCACATTTGGGTATTTGACCCACGGTACAAAATTTGAAACTCGTCTCAATTATACTTCGATTCGATAATTGAGTTTGACCTCAATATGTACCGACCAAAACAAAATCCTCTGTTGCCATGGCTTTGTGTGTTCTTTCACAATAGACATGTATGTACATATGGAAACATAATTTCAATTATATGCAAGATTTAAATATTACTAGCCAAATAAATCACCATTTGGAGCGTGGTCAAACCTAATCCGACGTACGAACTAGTAATATCTTAAATAATTGTTTAACATAAATACACACTTGTACGGTGTCTCAAAGTAAAATGTTCTCTAGATAAATTGTCAATTTACACTCCAAAAAATATTAGTGAATAACAACAAGCTAATTCCTTTAACACATCAATAGAGCAAATCACATCCTAAATTTCTATCACCATAAATAACCAAGCACGATGGATGCAAATTATGTGAAACCAAAATTAAGTTGAATAAACAATTCTCAATTAACACTTTAATTAAGTGTTGTCATCGAATGTCTTCAATAATCCACTGCAACACATCAAAAATATGACGAGACTTAATCACTTGATTTTTCCGAAACAACATATAGATTCTCTCTTCTTCCTTGCTCTCTCTCGTCGTATCTCTTCGCACTCCACGTGCTCTTGTAGCCTCCATTCTTCCATCAATATAAAATCTTTAATCTAGATATGATTTTTTGAATAGATAACAACAATATATAGGAAATAGAGTTTTATTAGCGAATAAACTCTCTTGAACACAAAAGATAATATCTATATATACTATCATTAATTTAGAAAGACAAAATTCTATTTTGATGCAATCATAATAAAAAAAGAAAAATATAAAAAAAGGAATAAATTTTATATTTAAATACTTTTCTTTTCTATCAATGTGACTCACAAATAACCAATGGATGAAATGAAGATCAAATCCCTAAGTTGCCCATTCTCTTTATTTTTAGGAAGCTTTTACTTCCGGCATATTTCATTAATCCCTCAACATAATTATAAATCACCAAATACAATAATATCTATCAGACAGAGTCCTGAAACTTTTTAAATTAAGTACGAAATTAGTCGCTGATATATACTCTATATATGACAATAATCCTGAAATCAATGTTCTTTATTCAAGCGGAAGTTCAATCCAGAATCAAACCACTCGGAGTTATTTTGGTTTCGGTTCTTGAAGATTAATTTGGTGTCGTTTTGATGATCGTTTGAACTGGTTTGATTTCCAATTATTTTTTTTAAAAAAAAATTAGATGTATCTTTTTTTTTAAAAAAAATTATTTTGAAATGATTTTGTTGTTGGGTTAAATGTGTATGAGTGAGAGTAGTACTGGATGTGTGACATCCTGGAAAGTTCTCATGCAAGCGGCTGACATTGTATTACTTGATCTGGTTAGATAGGTGAACCGTAAAAGAGTGACACCAGATCTTAACTGGTAATATTGTTTTTGTCAGGGACAAGGTCGACAATAGAGAGATGATAAGATTGCTCTCTAAGAGATATAAGAGAGCACAACAGATAGACATATACCGACCTAGACACATGGACCTAATAACCCGACCTATTAGCACTCAAGTAGGTGTAATCTGCACTATTATGAGTATAATGAAATAAAATTGCACATTGACTAAAAACTATAATTTTTGGCCTAGTGCTAAACGTTTGATTCTAACAATTTGTTTCAAAGCGATGTCATGAGTTCCAAGTCTCCCAATAAACATATTTATATACTTCAAAGAGGGGGAATGTTGGGTTAAGCGTGTATGAGTGAGAGTAGTACTGAGATAAGTGACTTGCTGGGAAGTTCTTGTGCTTCAAGCTGCTAACATTGCGTCGCTTGATATGATTGACTAGGTGGACCATAAAAGAGTGACACAAATCTTAACGAGTGATACTATCTCTGATGGGGACTAGGTCGACGGTAGAGAAATAGTAAGACTGATATCTAACGGATATGAGACATCACTAACAGATAGACAAGCGCATCCTTGGAATCGTGGGCAAAACAGCCTGACCTATTAGCACCCAAATAGGTGCACTTTGCGCTGCCACGAGTATAATAAATAAATCTGCACATAGGCTAACAAGTATAGTTTTTGACCGAGTGTTAAGCGCTTGATCATAACAATTGATATAAGAGAGATGTAATGTGTTCAAATCTCCCAAGAAGCATATTTATATACTTATTATTATTATAAGAGGGGGAATGTTGAGTTAAACATGCAATAGTTAGAATAGTATTAAGATGAGTAACCTCTTGGAAAGTTCTTGTGTGTCAAGCTACTGAAGTTGCGCTTCTTGATCTGGTTGGCTATGTGAGTCGTAAAAAAATGACATCAAATTTTAATGGGTAATATTGTCTCTGCTGGAACAAGATCGGCAGTAGAAAAATAGCAAGACTGATATCTAAGGGATATGAGAGAGCACCAACAGATAGACACGCACCACTCAAGACTAATGAGCCTAACAGCCCGATCCATTAGCACCCAAATAAGTACACTTTGCGCTACCACAAGTATAATGAAATAAAATTGTGCATTGGCTAACAAATATAGCTTTTGCCAAATGATAAACATTTGACTAACAATTGATATCAGTGCAAGGTGATGAGTTCAAGCCTCTCAAGAAGCATATTTATATACTTCTTGGAGGGAGAATGTTGGGTTTAAGCATGTATGAGTGAGAGTAGTACTGAGATCGGTGATCTCCTGGGAAGTTATCGTGCGTCAAACTGTTGACATTGCGACTCTTAATCTGGTTGGCTAGATGAGCCATAAAAGAGTGATACCAAATCTTAACGGGAAATATTGTCTCTACTGGGGACATGCCCTACAGTAGGAAAAATATAAAACTGATATTTAAGAGATATGAGACAACATGATCAGATAGACATGTACTTCCCTAGACTCATGGACTAACAGTCCGAACTATTAGCATCTAATTAGGTGCACTCTGTACTGCAACGAGTATAATGAAATAAAGTTGTGCATTGGCTAACAACTATAACTCTTGCCTAACGATAAACATTTGATTAATAATTGACATCAGTGCGAGGTCATGAGTTCAAGTCTCTCAAGAAGCATATTTATATACTTTTTGGAGGGAGAATGTTGGGTTAAACGTGCATGAGTGAAAGTAGTACTAAGATTGGTGACTTCCAGGGAAGTTATCATACGTCAAGCACTTTATTCTAACTTTTTTTTCTCTAAAATGTAAACAAATACGATAAATTTTGTAACATTAAAGAAGAGGAGTAAGGTGACACATTAAAAAATATAGGAGCTAGACAAATTAAATTACTTGTGTTTATATGTTTGGCATTATATATATAATATTCTTTGTTTCTATCATCATCTCTATATTTGATGTGATCTCGTTGAAATAGATGAGCCGGGTAAGGAGCTCCAACGGGTCAAATCAATAATTTATAATGTTTGGAGAATTTGAGTGAAAGAATGGTTGTAACAATCACCTGCGAACAAGAAAAGAACTCGTGAATGGGCGCTGGAGGAGTGTCCGGCGTAGCCACTCCGATGCTCAAGTCAGCAGGTTGAAGATGAGCGAAAATGACGATATATGTGCGAATATATGTGTGCCAATACTTAAGATTCAGAATCTATAAATGACATTAATACCTGTTATTTATAGTAGAAAATGGGTAGGTACCTCATTTCCCGCTCCACCTATTAAGTATGGCAAGTCAGCTGCCCATACCATAGCTTCTGATGATTTCTAGGACACTCCAAGAACAAGTGGTTCTGACAGATTAGACGGCCTGTATCAATCACACTCGAGTGTGGTGCAATTCTCGAGGTGGCCCGCGTAGTAAGGTACCCGGCTGGTTGTGTGAGAACTCGGGCTGTTGGTTGATCACCTGGGAAGAGGCGCAGTGACCGAGTTCTTGAGGATAGTACCCGGCATATTGGCTTTGATTTGGACTATCCAAGTAATAAATCGGGTTAATGATGACCCGGATACTTATGGGGTATCAATATTCATTCATGATTGTTCTCCTGTCTAACTATGCATGTATAAAAGCAATGAATTTGACCAACAGAAGGGGAATCACTTTCCTTAAAAAATGAAAATTTTATATATTATATTTCGAAAATTTGAAATTTTTCATCAAATTTTTATTAGGCTGTCATTTTTATATACCTCGATGCCTTCGATCTCCTAGATTTCTAAATCCACTCTTAAATATAACAGCGCATATATACACAATCCTGGACTTTTTAACTCAACTCCCAAGGCATTATCAGTCATCTTGTCTCATGGATCTATTTCCAAAGAACGATGTTGTGTGCATTAAATTAGTATCTAATTCTAATTTCCAGTTTCTTAATGCTTGACATAAAAATAATGAGATATAGAACTTTCCAAATACCATCTGCGCCGCACGTTATATGTAAGGCCCGAGAGTATATCATTTTAATCCGAGATTATTTAATTTACGAATTTTGGAATGATGAATGAGATTCAATGGTTTTTGTAATTAATTAGGATTGAAATTGAATTAAAAGAGTTATCGAGGACCAAATTGCAAATAGTGAAGACTTTAGGGGGCTAAAGTGCAATTATGGGACTTAAGTGGGACACTTGTCACACCATGCATGAGATATATATATAAATTGTAAATTCCCTTCATTTCCACCCGAGACAAGACCGAGACTTCAGAGCAAAGTTTCCTCAATTTATTCGTACTATAAGTTGTGATTTTGGCAAATCCGTTTATCCGATTTTAGATCCGAGCACATTTTTGAGATCCCCTCGTCAAGAGCTACACAAGGACGTAAGTTTTATTAAGTTTTATCTTGATTCAAAAATATGATGTTGGAGAAATTGTGATTTGATTATTATTATGTGTTCTGGGAATACTGGTAATCGTAGAAATGAGACCGGATCGAAAAACAGACTGTTTATGCGATTGTTATTATTTGTCAGATTATATTTGAATGAAATGATACAGATTTGAGATTGTGGAATTATGATTGTATTTGTCGAGATTATAAGTTGCTGAGATTGTTTATTGATATTGAGTTGCCGAGGGTATGTCGAGATTGTACCGTTATGCCGTCAGAATTTGATAAGATTGAGATTGATCAATCATGTCGTGATTTGAGTTGTATATTGATATGGTACTTCTCGAATGTCATTTCAGATTGACAGAGACAGTTTTGAATTCAGAACTTCCAATTCTTCAGACCTAGATTACGAAAGAAATGTATAAATCAATGTTAAACCGGGAAGAATGACTCAAGTGAGTTAGAACTTGAGTTTCCCTAAACCACATACTTAATTGCTATTGTTTTCAGTTATTTGAATTTACTGCATTGATATGCTTGTTCTATTGCTTTATAGAAAGCATGATTTAGACGATTGGTCTTGTGACAGAGGTGCTAGATTGTGATAGAGTAGTAACTGGCCCATTGAACATTGTCACAGATGAGTAATTGGCGGATGTGCCAAAGTCTTTGACGGATAGGACAAGACACTGGATGTTTGGTTTATATCGATATTTGCTTAGGAGTGGAGTTACTTCTATTGCTGAGATTCGATATAGTATGCCAACGTCTGGAAAACCGAGATCCCTAGACTAAGAATGAGTCTAGTCTGAGATGTGGAGTCACGAGTTTATTTACAGGTTTATATTGATTCATGTTTTCAGATTTGATACATGTTCTTGATATCTATTTTATGTGTTTCTATCGATTATATGATTGCATGTTTTGTTGATTTATACTGGGATGTATTTCTCACCGGAATTATCCGGCTGTTGTCGTGTTTGTATGTGTGCATGGCAACATGTGGGACATGATCAGGATCGAGGAGATGAGGAGAGATCGTGATTACAGTGGAGACTACGGACATTGATGTAAATAGGGTTTTAACACTTGATAATTAGTTGTTGAACCTTAGTTTTAAATGGTTGTATGTTGTACAAGATTTGTACTGTTATACTGATATGTATATTAGATGAATTCCATTACGTTCCGCACTGTATATAAAAAAAATTTAGACCCAGATTAATTAATTCGATTCAATTCTCCCAATGACGATTAAGAAGATGATTAGCGTCCGGGTCCCCACATTATACGAGTCCAACCAAGACAGGTTCTCGAGCAATTAAATGTCATAAATTTTATTTGGACAACAATTTTAAAAACATTGCAACTCTCTTCTTGTTTTTTTTCCTTTGGTTATTTTATTATAAAAAGGAGTTTTTATATGATCTCGTTCCACAAAAATTCCACGAACTAATTACAAAATTTGACGAAATAATAAAAAAAAAAAAACTTAAAAAACGACTGTATAAGCGCATAGGCGTTAATATATATAATGGTTAGTGGGAAGCAGCAATATCCATTGGAAAAATTTTCAGAGCTATTTGATATAAGAAAAATTTGTCTCCCAGTTTTTAAATTTACATATTTACTCATAATCCACTAATTAATTAGGCCAGTCACATAGTTTTAATTATTTCTTTATACTCACGCAAAGATCTAAGAATTGAATTTGATATATTAATTAGAATATTGAAAATAACTTTTCTCTCAAAAAAAATTAATTCAAACGTCAAAACTAATGTAGGTTATGTTGCAATATTCTAAGCTAGAGTTGAAAAATTGCATTCTATTAATAAAAAAAGAACAAATAGTCAAATAATAAACAAAACAAAACAAAAGCGTTGAATTTCAGACTTTGAAAACATATACTCTAGAATGCTTAAAAAATTCCGGTCCAGTTATCTGAAATTATAGATGAAATATTAGTGTGTGCTCAACCAAATTTACGACCAAAATCAAACAATAGAATTCATTTTTGAATTAAATATATTTGAATTACTCAGTTTAAGTTTTTAAAAAATCTATTTAATAAATATTATATTTAATTGATAAATCAACAAAAAATTAATTGGCATGTTCTTTATCTTTTAACCACATATTTCTCGATATATACGTCAAATATAATTTCGTCCCCTCCCTTATAAATATACATGTCTACACACATCAAAACAGCAAACACAGGCCCTCGATTTATTCTTCAGAAACGAACGAACAAATTCCTGGAGAAATGCTCCTTTTCTTGAAATCTTCATCAAGAACAGTCCACCATTATCCTGATCAAGAATCGAGAATAGAGGTTAACAAATACAAGCACAGTGATGATATTGATGATAATGATCCAGCTGGATGCTGCACATCGCTTACTGTGTGGAGAAAATCACTTCTTTTCGGCTGCAATGGCTTCACTGTAATTGGATCAGATGGGAGTTTAGTGTACAGGGTTGACAATTACTCTGACAACCCTAATCAGATGGTTCTCATGGATGGATCAGGCAATCCCGTTTTCACCATTTGTCGTCGCAAGGTATATATATTTATTACTGCTGTATATATTGTTTGGAATTTTCTGCTTAATTTCTTTCTTTCTTTTGGTATAAGAGAGGTGGGATTGTGGGAACATTTGATAATGTGGATATTTGGTGCTTTTAATGAATGTGTTTTATGAAATCAATTTTGCTTTAATTTACTAGAAGAAAATGGTAAAATGGATTGTTTATATATTTGAAGTATGTTTAACATCTCTTTTTAACGAATTTTAGAACAACAATTGTATTTCATTCTGATTTTAGCATTTTGGCTTACGCTTTCTTTTACTTTGTTTTGAAAACTAGCAGAAACTGAGGCTAATAGATGTCAACTGGCTAGTCTACAATGGAGAAGTGGGCAAATATTGCGATACATCTGCAAGAAAACCAATCTTTTGTGTGAAGAAAAACGTACACATTCTGAAAACAAAACAAAGTGCTATTGCATATGTTTATAACGATGGAAACTCTTCTGCTAAGGGATGCGCGTATATGATCGAAGGATCGTACAAGCATCGGTCGTGCAAGATTTTGGATGAATCAAGGCAGGTCGTAGCTGAGATCAAGAGGAAAGAGGCGTCGACAGGAGGCGTATCGTTCGGTCTCGAAGTATTTGTTCTCGTTGTGAATGCGGCATTTGATCCTGGATTTGCCATGTCAATTGTATTACTTCTTGATCAAATGTTTCAGTAATTACATTTCAACTCATATTATTTGCAATTTAAGGGCTGTTATTTGCATTTTATGTTTTATAGATTCTTTTAAATAAAATGTAAATGACAAATTTAAGGTGCCGGTTGAAATTTAATATTTGAATATTGAAAATTAAATAAAATTAGGTGTTGAATATTGAAATTTGTGTGTGATGATGAAGGTAATGATGTAATTTATTTTTGGATTATTTGTAAAGATTTTCTATAAATAGATCTCTCATTTGTGAAGAAAATCACAATTGAGTTGATAGAAAAATATTATAAAGTGTGTAGTGTGATAATTTTGAGTGTTTGAGATTTTTACTTTTTACCGTAAATTTTTACTTTTTCACAACACGTTATCAGCACGAAGCTCTAAAAGTCCTCCATATTTTTCCAAGCTCCAAAACAGAAGAAAAAGATAACAAAAGTAATAATATTTATTTTACTGTTTATTTATTTATTGTGTATATACTTAATATATAATATAATGTTATAATAAAATAAATTTTTCAAAAACTTGTTATAAATCCTAGGAGGATGTTAAGACGACATCCTACACTCCCGGTAAGGGATATGACAAGTATAAAAGTCTATAAGGTTTTTAAAAAAAATATCTTATGACACCTCATTATAATATTGTGATATGATATACATAATTATTTAAAACATTACTAATATTATATACACCATATTATTACCATAAAATTATACAAATACATACATTTATTTTCTTGTACACCAACGGTCATAAACGGTAACAAAACGGCTAGTTTTTGCCCTATAAATATGATCTCACAAACACATTCAATCACTCCAACTTTCTCTTCTTCTCTAAAATTATTCTTCATCAAATTTTTGAAGAAAAAAGAAGATGGCTTTCACAAAGTTATTTTTAATTATTTTGGTTATAATACTCACGAATCTTGTACTTATCGGAGAATATCCTTCTCATGTGTTTTCTTTATTTTTACGAATGCTTGTATTTGTTGTTTATCCATTACTTTGTATTGTAATATCCATTAACTAATAAAATGTATCATAATTTTTTTTAGTACCACCATGTCAAACTTGACAAAGCTCGAATATGTTGCACTCGACATTACGGGGAAAAATTATATGTCATGGACTCTCGATGTAGAAATGCATCTTGAGTCATTGGGTCTAAGCGAGACTATTAAAGAAAATGGTATATCTTCATCACAAGAAAAAGCAAAAGCTATAATATTTTTGCGCCGACATCTTGATGAAGGTTTGAAATGTGAATATCTCATCGAAAAAGATCTCATGGCTCTGTGGAAAGGATTAAAAGAAAGATTTGGACATATAAGGGAAGTTATACTTTCGACCGCCCGTGATGAATGGAATATGTTGAGATTCCAAGATTTTAAGAAAGTAAGTGATTACAATTCGGCGATGTATCGAATAATCTCGCAATTAAAATTTTGTGGACATGAGGTTACAGAATCAGAAATGCTTGAAAAAACATTTTCCACGTTTCACGCATCAAATATAACTCTACAGCAACAATATAGAGTGCGTGGATTTGCGAGATATTCTGAACT
>NC_133312.1:4587082-4614583 GCF_012295235.1 Primulina huaijiensis | reverse complement strand
TTGAATATTGAATGTTGAATATTTGAATGTTGAAAATTAGGTAAAATTAGGTGTTGAATATTGAAATTTGTGTGTGATGATGAAGGTAATGATGTAATTTATTTTTGGATTATTTGTAAAGATTTTCTATAAATAGATCTCTCATTTGTGAAGAAAATCACAATTGAGTTGAGAGAAAAATATTATAAAGTGTGTATTGTGATAATTTTGAGAGTTTGAGATTTTTACTTTTTACCGTAAATTTTTACTTTTTAACAACAGTGCAGATAATATTCAGTTTTCAAGTACTAATATTATAATATTAAAACCCATTGATTGACAGGATAAGAGAGCCACAAGAGTATACGTACAATTAAGCCACCTATCGCTATGTCTCGGGGGTTCACTAGTGAGCTCCTCCCATCCACATTTAATTTTAAAATAAGTAGGTTATGGTTTGAGCCATCTAATAATGGTCAACTTCAGCCTGACTAATTCGATTTCCTTAATTTTATTTTTAATAAATCATTATAGGATTTATTGTAATTATTAACCAGAGTTGTACAAATAAATCATTTACAATTCATTTGCATTTTCTTGTTTCCATATTCCCCACTTGTTATCATATATATATATATCCAATAACGGAGGTTGTCCGGATCATAAATATGTTTAGATGAGATCAGGAGAATAAACACCTTAAAATATCTTGTTTTTAAAAGAGTCACAATAGCTCGTTCTTGATATGTTCAAAAAAGAACCGAGGATGGAGAAATTTATATTGAGTTTGATCCGTTTTAAACCGGACAGGAAAAACTCGAAATAGCCCTTTAAAAACCGATTAAAAATTTTGTAAATGCTTTGAAAAGAATGCAAGTTGAAATAATAAAAACAGTTTGTTAAAATATTTTATCAAACATTTTATATGCAAAATTTTGGCATTTGAAAGAAAACATAAAATGTTTCAATGATGCTTACAAAAAAAAGTAACAATAAATAAATGAAATAAAATAAAAGGAAACAAATTTATTTATGGAAATTCGAATGTCATATTTTTCTATGTCTCCCATTTTTCTATTTTTGAAAGAATTTTACTAGAAGACTTTGTGTTCCATTTTCACAAATAAACTCTTCTGCTGCCGCTAGTGTGTCCACGCCTCCCTATATCTTGTTTCCCTCCTTGTTTCTTCTATTGACATTTCTTCTTTGTCAATTTTATCTTCTCCTTCTGATAGTGTTTTTCCTACACCATCTTCTCATTCCTTACTAGATACCATTGCTACTTCATCTAATATTTCTTTTTCTAGTTTACCTGATCTACTCCTTTAAAATAACCATCCCATGAGAACTCGGGCCAAAACAGGTTTGTTTAAACACAAGTTGTATCATACTCATCGGACTCATGTAAATGACTTTTTGAATGTTCACGAGCCTTACCTCGAAAAGAATATTTCGTTTCTACGGATGATGAAAGACAGGTATTACTTCTCATTAAAACTTGGACGCTTGTTCCTGCTCCAATTGATTGCCTGGTAATAGGTTGCAAATGGGTTTTCAAAGTTAAAACTTATCCTGATGACGTTGTGTCACGTCACAAAGCTCTGTTTGTTGCCAAAGGCTATTCTCAAACATCTGGTATTGATTATACTGAGATATTTAACCCAGTGGTTAAGCCGGTTACTATTCACATTATTCTTGCTCTAATAGTATCCAAGGGTTGGTTTCTACAACAACTAGATGTTAACAATGCATTCCTGAATGGCACTCTCTCTGAAACAATTTACATGGCACAGTCTTCTAGTTTTGAACAAGGTCAAGGTGACACTAAACTTGTGTGTAGACAAAAGAAGGTTGTCTACGGTTTGAACAAACTTCGCATTCTTGGTTTCATAATCTTCAATCTTCCTTGCATCATCTATGATTTGTTGCCTCCAAAGCAGATGTCTCATTGTTTATTAAATATATATCTACTTTTTTCGTTTGTGTTCTCGTATATGTTGACGATATAATTGTTCATACTCTTATCAGACCTTGCATTCTCAGTTTTCTCTCAAGAACTTGGGGAATTTATTTTATTTTTTGGGCATTAAGAGTTTAAAATCTCCGATGCACTCTTATTTCCGTCACGAACAAGATATTCTCAGAATCTTCTAGCCTACACGAAGATGGACATGTTAGAGATTTTCTAAAAATCATGTTTCTGCACGTATATAAATATGATAAACAAATAGGCGGAAGCTAAATCGAGCGTTACCTCCAGCCATTGAATCATCTTTAAGTATTCTGATTTTCCTCCGATTGAAGCCTTCTAAACACTCCAATCTCTCTATAGATGGTGTATTATTGTGTATGAGATTGTATGTTTAGGGACCTCAAACGCTTGTATATATAGGCGTCTCATACCATCAATGAGTTAATGCGGGAGCCGAAAGTCAAAAGAAGAATCGTGTACGCATCTAAATTTTCTTGGTCGTCGCCAATTTCAATTTCTACACGCTAATTCTTTTAATATGTGTCACGTTTTTCTTACATTCTCCCACTTCACAAATATATCTCTAATTCACCATAGGAGAAAACAAAATACATGAATCATGACGACCTGTTCTCTAAAAACGAGTATGATCTTCCATGTATCACAATGCATTATGTCTCTCAAATCTGTATAACTTAATGAATAAACCTAATGTTTATTCGAGGTCCAACTTTATTGATATTTTTCTCAAGATAACTGAATATGTACATAACTGAATATGAGAAATATCATAACTGAATGCGTTTCATTAACAAAACCAAATGTATATAACATAAATTTATTATGGAATCAAATCCATCAGTAATCACCACATAATCTTTTAACATCTGAAATTTGCATGCCTATAGGTTAAAAGATCATCAATTCAGTGCTAACGTGTTCAATGAACACTTTATTAACGCGTTCTCCAATGGTTTAAAATACATTATGTCGATATACTTAATTCGACCACCGCTTTAGTCACAAAGACCATAACTGAATTGCAGTAATATAATCTTAATGGCTTAGATAGAATCCATAATTCTAAGCCCATAATGAAACTCCTTAAAATACACCACACAATAGTGTTTCAATGACGAATTTTGACTCAATGGTGGAAGTAGCAAATCACTTTCCAAATTGTCAATTCGTCTCACATAAGCATATGTTATACTTTATTACCATAAAGGTATCACAAAACATTTTGCAGCTTTTTTTAGTGGTCAAATATTTATATTACTCTAATAATAATTAAGCTCCCACTAACTTTCTCGTATTCATAATGGCCCACAATATTCTCAACAAAACTTAATGAAGAGATAACATTGTAAAACCTGAAATACCACTAATGTGAGACATGTTTCAATCCATATCGTTTTCTTAATCTTGAAATATTAAATATTCATCATCACTAGAGAATAATTTTTTATGTTGTTCGATGTTGCCTAATGAGACTTTATTTGTTTTGAAGAATCATCTAAAAATGAATGGCAATTGAACCAACTTACAGACTTCATTACTTGCTATTGAATTCTTTTATCATTCAATATGAACTGCAAGATCATGACCAACAATTTGTGGAATTTATATGATTGGTTTTACAACACACTTTTTCATTGGAGGATATTGTGAATAGCAATCAATACATATAACTTGAGTGGTTGAATGAGCATCATAATGATCAATATTCTGAATTTGATCGCTCCCACTAATCAAGACATTATCAAGAAATTTTGAATCTATTGATTCCACAAACTCATGATTTGTGATGAACATGTATCTGTCATAGTACCTTGTACCCTATATCATCTCATATTAATAGTGATCATTAAGCTTGTATGAAGAATAATCTTCAATTTCACACCTTAAAATTATAAACTTGAATTTTAGAAATTAATATCAGAGTAATAGTAATATGCTGCAAAATTAATGAATACATGCTATTGTTATTAAATGAAGCAATAAATCATATGTCATGTTTTCCCCATGTAAATCATGATCTACATATGAATCACTAACATAAAAATTGTCTGTGGACTGAATTTTTAATTCAATTAGATTCATACAATTTAATGATATAACTATTGAATTATATTCAATTCTTAATCCATGTGGATAAATTAAGAAAATAATTCAATATTGTATTCTAATTAATTATATTTAACATAACGAAATTTCTTGTGGGATAAATTTCAATGTTCAAATATAATTAATTACAATTTATATCTCTTATAACCAAATGTGATCCTCATAATTTATGTATAATTTTAATTCAATCAAAGATGTTGTGGCTACTCTTAAATTAATTAAAATCATACGAATCACTAGAATATTAAATTCTTTATGCATAAAATATTTATTCTTCATAATTATTCATCTCAAAGTATTATCAAAATGATGAATAATTTTATGTAATTTATGTCTGTTATAACTAAATGTGATAAAAAAAAAATTAATGTATAATTTTAATTCAATTAAATATGCTATAGATATTCTTTAATAAATTAAAATTATACGAATCACTAAGACATTAAATCAAATTTTTTTTAAATATTTATGCTCTTAATAAATGTCTTTCATATGATCCTCAGCCCACTTAATGTATAATTTTACATAATTAAGGGTGATGTGGTCAAACCTTAATTATTTAAAATTAAACGGTTCACTAGACATAAATTTTGATTTTATAAATGTCCTTTATGTGATCCTTAACCGACTTAATGTATAATTTCTCATAATTAAGAGTGTTGTGGCTAAACCTTAATTATTTAAAATTATACGGATCACTTGATAATTTTATTTATTTATTTATTTTTATACTTAGTAAATGCTCTTAATGTGATCCAAATCTGACTTAATGTATAATTTCTCATAATTAAGGGTGTTGTGGCTAAACCTTAATTATTTAAAATTATACAGATCACTAGACAAAAAATTTGGCTTTACTTTAATACTTTATATAATAATTATTTAGTAACATAATCAACATTTTTCAAGAGTGCTCCCAGGAAAGAGAGGTAGTGCTAAGGCCTTTTAAATACCTAACTCCTAGTCAGAGCAACATTTCTCAGGGAGACCAGTGGCAAGTCAAGGCAGTTTAAACCGATCTATGAAGAACTCCCCCAGATCATGTTTTATCAGGTCACCTTATAATTATTATTCACTTTAATTATCCACATTTATGTGAATTTTTATAAACCAAAATTTTTCATTAAATAACTTTATATTCACATTTTTACTTAATATGAACAAATACGTTCCCCATCAGTTTTTCTCTTCAATCAGAGTAGTGATAAAGTGAAGATCACATTTACGTGAAAACGTGGGGACGTCATCAGTTTTTCTCTTTTATAAGAGTAGTGATAAAGTGAGGATTATTTGTTCATTTGTGAACACCTGAAATATTTTATTTTATAATATTATATTCACATCTTACTTAATATGTTCATTTCAAATTATAAACAATTAATATAATTTAATATGAACATAATGTGAATATTGATGTACCAATTATTTTTCAATATTATTTGCATTTTAAATTTCAATAATAAATGCAAACATAATATTAAATTTGCATGTACACATCAAAAACTTATCCATAATATTTGATGCAAAAATAATTTCTAAACATGTATTAGAAACTACGTCGAACTTGAAATTATTTTAATGTGTACAAATTATTTGACCAAATGCTATATGTATACCGAATTATACATATAACTCAATAACACATTAACAATAATAATAATAATAATAAACTTTAACGACACTTTCATTTGTCACATTGGTGGGTCCCACGTTAATTAATTGTGGGTTCCACATTAATTATTATTATTTTTTTAATAATAATAATAATGATAAAAAAATTTTGAATTGATTGTCGATAATACTTGCATTTGTCAAATTTGTGGATCTCATTTCAATTTAATAAATTGAATGTTTTGTCTGGCAATTGAATTAAAGCATTTGCCATAATTATTAAATGACTATATTCGCAATAATTCCTCATGCACGATATAATTGAATTCATATGCATTTCATACATAATTCGTCTTCAACCTTCAGCAATTTCTCTCATATATCAAATTTCAGAAACCTTCTTCGATTTTCAAGATTTCAATCGAGAACAAAATTATAAGGTAAATTTCTTAATATTTTTTTATCTGATATTTCATTTTTACGTAAACTTTCAGAAATTCCAAAATTTTATTTTTACGTAAACTTTCAGAAATTAATTTCTTAAAGTTTATGATATCCGATCTTCAAGCTTCTTAAAAGAATTTTTTTCAAAATTTCATGATATCGGATTTTTCAGAAAATGAAAAAANTTTCTTAAAAGAAATTTTTTCAAAATTTCATGATATCGGATTTTTCAGAAAATGAAAAAAAAAATTTCAAAGCAGAGGTATCACGGCTCTGATACCAATTATTAGAGATTTTCTAAAAATCATGTTTCTGCACGTATATAAACATGATAAACAAATAGACGGAGGCTAAATCGAGCGTTACCTCCAGCCATTGAATCATCTTTAAGTATTCTGATTTTCCTCCGATTGAAGCCTTCTAAACACTCCAATCTCTCTATAGATGGTGTATTATTGTGTATGAGATTGTATGTTTAGGGACCTCAAACGCTTGTATATATAGGCGTCTCATACCATCAATGAGTTAATGCGGGAGCCGAAAGTCAAAAGAAGAATCGTGTACGCATCTAAATTTTCTTGGTCGTCGCCAATTTCAATTTCTACTCCCTACTTCTTTTAATATGTGTCATGTTTTTTTTACAGGACAATGCCAAACTTTTGCCCACACCTATGATTATAGGGGCCAAACTTTATGTCCATGCAAAGGAGCCTTTCGGTGATATAATCAATATGCAGCGGCCAGGATTCAAAAATACATGGGGCTGACTCCATCTCATGTTAGTAATAATTAGGGTGAGCATTCGGCTAAAACATAACTGAATTTTATAAAATCGAATTATCGACAAACTAAACTAAATACACCGAATTTTAGGTCGAAATAGAATGAATCAAACCAAAAAATCCATTATTTCGGTCGGAAACCAAAATAACCGAACTTATACATTTTTTAAAAAATTATAAAGTTTTAATAAAAAAAATGTAACATAAAAATTGAATTAAATAAATTTAAATTTTATTTATTAAAAAATATATATTTTCAAATTTTTCAATAAAATTTTATTAAGAATTTGTAATATTTATATCCGAATAAATTTTATCAGAAAATCTAATAATATTAATTTTTTAATAAAATTCAGTTTTTCAGTTAACCAAAGTTTCATATTTAAAAAAAATAAATAAACCAAACTAATCGTTATTTTTAAAACTAAAAACGAAATTTCGAATAAACACGAATCGATTTTTCAAATTAATTCAATTCGATCTATTATTTAGGCTGAAACTGATATTTTGCTCAACTCTAGACTATAATTGAAGTCTGTTATTTTTGTTAAAAATAATTTAATAATTTTTATTTTCTTCATTCTAGTTAATTATCTAGTTAGAAATCTAATTATCTCAAAAATTTACAGCAAATAATTAATTTTCAAATATCATAATTATTCAATTTTCGATTATTCTAAATAGGAAAATAACAATATTACTCCAATAATAATGGAACATCAATATTTAATTAATAATTTTTCCCAAAATTTGCATTAAGATATTTTAGAGTAAAAATCCAAACTCGAAATTCATATACATCATTAATCAATATTATCACAAACTAAATAGTTGCAAATAAATATTGGATATAATTTTAGAATTGTCGATTTTTACCTCAAAGTCGCATAAAATCAAAACCTACAATAATAAACCAAACAATGGACGAGAATAAAGTGTGATTTGTGATTTGTGATTTGTTCTATTTTTAATTTTTTAACATGGGGCTAAAGTTTTTTTTTTATAAGGAACATGGGGCTGAGAAAATAAAATAAATTAGAACTAATATTTTTTTTAAATAAATAGGTGGGTTTGGAGCTCAACCTTAGAAGCCTACCCTAGTCTAAGGGTGGCTCCACCCTGGTGCTATGACATCTATCCAAGCACCGTTCGTAGCTTTAGTATTTGACCTTGATCTTTACTTTGTTTAGGAGAAGGTCTTATCTAGTATGCTTCAAGCTCGTCATGTTCCCTCCACATAAAAAACTGTTAATGTTTTAGCCAAACCACTATCAGCATTTCTTTTCGTCGGTTATGATCCAAACTCAGCGTTGGCTTAAATCCCTCGCTGAGATTGCAGGGGGCAAGTCATGTAATATTGATAATTTGCATATTCTTGTTTCTATATTATTCATTTTTAAAAATAAAGATAACGTATTAAAACTGAAATTTTATAATATACACGATTACAATCATAAAAAAAATAAATATATAGGACCAACTTATAATTACACCCATTATATCTGTTGTCATAAAATTTTAAAAAAAAAAAACACTTAACATCCATTTTCTCCCAAATTTTTTAATTATTCACTATTGTATATGTAGGATCGAGTGCTTACCGCTTTACCAAAACCTATAGCTGGTGGTAATGATGCAACTCAAATTTTTTATACTGCACAGCAGCTCAAGCACCCAGTGGCGGAGCCAGGATTTGAAATCTACCCGGGCTAAAATTTTTTAAACAAAAAAAAAAATAATGCATAACAATTAAAATTATAACTATGATACCTGTTCATTGTAATCACAAAATAATGCATAACATCGAAATACGCAATCCAGGATCTCGTTCAAGGGAAGTTTCATCAAATACAACTCTTTGACATTTAGAAGGAGGTCTGGGCTCCTCAATGTGAATGGATGCATGAGTCTCGGTTCTCTCGGATGAAGAATGATTATCAATTCTTGGCTGAAATAACGACAAAATATTGTTTATTCTCTTTCTCTCTTGATTTGACATTAAAATAACTTCATATAAACAAAATTATTAAATTTAGATTAGAACCAAATAATATAAAGTACATAGATAAATTTATAGTTAATAACATGACAATGCTCGATAAACAAATCATTCAAGAACATGTAAGGATTTCCCGATCATATTCGTCTATTTCTTGGCATTACAATCAACCCAATCATCCCAAACATATTGAAATACCAAGAATTCTCATAAATATCACATAATTAAATCTGAAATAATTTAATCAAAAAATCAAGCACTGTGAATAAAGATCTCGTAAATAAAAAGACGGACACTGTGAAGTTTCTCGTAGACATGGACCTGAATAATCAGAAAATTAAGCAATAGATTTGAATGAGGAAAGAAAAATGAGTAGGGGTTGATAATCAAAAGACGCTGGAACCAACGGAGCCAATAGCCATGACTAGGAAAAAAATTCCAACAAGCATTAAGACATAAAAATAAAATGGTTTTCGATACGTCACATACTCACATTCTTCATGATTAGCTTTACTAGAAGTCTAGAATCAAACAGAAGTACCATGAATACTTTCAAGGAAATCAAGTCAAAGCTTCCACAACTATACCAGGAAATCAAGTCAAAAGCAAAATCGTTACCTAAATCGAGCAAGAATCGAACACAAGAATAGGAGCTGAAATCGGGTGGATTCTTCTTCGATTCGGCGCAGCCGCACAGCCCACAGGAAGAACTGGAGAGGAGATGGTGACACGATAGTTGGGACTTGGGAGGAGGGTTTGACAATTTTTTTTTTAAGCTTCTTTAAGTGCGTGTCTTCCTATCAAACAATATTGGTATGGATTTTGGGCGAGAAATTATTTTTTAAGCCCAAACATTTATTAGTTGTAATTTGAACCACTGGGCTGGACCAAAAACTAATACATACTAACTGGGCTGGACCAAAACTTATGCATAGTAATAAAAAAAATATTTGGGCCACCTGGGCTGTATCCCTCCGCCCCTGCAAGCATCACGGTTCGATCGCTCTACCAAGCAAGGACAATTATTGCACCCAACAATCTTCCTCCCAATAATTGCACTCTTTGCAATCAATGGGAATCGAACCCGTGACCTTGGCTCTGATACCAATTGTAGGACCGAGTGCTTACCGCTTTACCAAAAGCTATAGCTGGTGGTAATAGTGCAACTCAAATCTTTTAAACTGCACAGTAGCTCAAGCATCACGGTTCGATTGCTCTACCAAGCAAGGCCAATTATTACACCTAACAGTATATTTTCTTTCTAGAACATCGAATGCACCCTAATATTTCAATGAAATTTTTAATAATTACAGGTGCCATCAAATTTTTGTTCATTAAAGTAAAATTGAATTTTCTATTCCAGAATAATGTAACATAAAATCTTTGAAATTTTAACATAATAAGTATGTAGCATTAAATTTAATAAATTTGAGTTTATTAAATAATCAAAAATAATTTCCTATCTTTATACTCTCCCAAATAAGGCATAAATAAATTCTGGTAAGATGGATTTATAAGATGGAAGTGGGAGCCCAACCCAGGCCCATAGGAAAAAAATTTCTTGTTCAGATTTTCTGGACCAGGCTTCCAAGTTGTCGGGCCGTACTGACGGCCCACCAAGTATGGACTTACCCATTTCAAAGTTTTTCGTGTACCTGGCCTGTTGTACACACTAAAATTTATTTAATTTGAGAAAGTTTCTTTAAAATTTCCTTTTTATTTTTTCGAGCGGGTAAGGGGATTTTTACGAGTATCGAATTCGATATTATCTCAATTTGAGACTTTGATATCATATGAGTTATTAGTGATCGCAAAAGTTTCGTTGATTTGACTCGACGTGGTGTCGATTCCGTGTATATAGCCTTCGTTATTTTATGACATTTCCTCACGTAAGACATTGTGGGATGTAAAATAACAATTGCCCTTTCCCATTCTTTACAACATAATAACTTGTGATTCTTTCATTCGATTAATGAATGACGTTGAGGAGTGGGTTCATTTCATATAATAGAATATTATTATATCCATCTTTGGAACTTCAATTTTATAATTTGTGATATTTTTTATATGGCATGACATAGTTTTTGATGGCATGACATTGTTCCCACACCTTTTCAATCCCTCACGCCATCTCCATTCCACAACTTACACTTATAACATGCAAATTATTGTCTCGTATGATTACCTAGTTTCCTCCAAAAGTTCTATAATATAATCTTGCTTACAATCTTCAAATATCTCTTAAATTTATATGTGCGCCCATCCCCTCACACACGTTTCGAATATCTTTATGTTATCGAATTGCAGTCTTATTTATGTATATTCTAATTTTTGACAATTTTAGTCATTTTTCATCGGAATTATCGAAGTGACACTGCATATGTTAACGTCACATCATCGACGCATTGTTGTCACATCAACGCCACGTTGGAAAAATGATTAAAATATCTCTGAAAAATGAAGATAGTAGATTAAGATTGAAATTTGACAAAATATAGAATACTAAAATTACATATAAACAATAAAATATTCTCAATTTGAAAATATAATTTTTTCAATAAAAACGAGAAAAATGTTGTTTCTAATTATATAATTAATAAAAATATAGCAGTTAATTAATGTGTTAAAATTGGATTTTAATTTTTAGTAATATCAAATTAATTAATTCCAAGCTACATTTAATTTAATTTTAATTTTATTCAGCTCAAATTTCGTCATTGTCCTCCATTCCGTACATTGTACCAACCCATAATTTTGTTAAGATAGATTGAGATTTGAACCTAACTCAACCTCAAAAACTAGCTCAATGGGAGAACGATTGTCCAATTCCCTATGTGCAACTCCGATAGATTTTCTCGAACGGACGTGGACAACTAACAAATTTTATATATTAATCGTTTTGCACATATATAATCCCAAAGCGTTGATCAAATTAAGGGGATAAAATATCTAAAATCTAAATCAAGTTCAAGGATTATGTAATATAATAACTAACGCAAGGATCCAAAATCTTTATCTAAACTACGCTTAAACTATGTAAACCGGCGTTAGACAAACAAGCACGGCAAGCTAGTTCCCATACCAATCTGTGGATCTATAAATGGTTCAGAGAGTAAGGGTTCACAATAAGAAGTTAACTAAGTCCTAAAAAATATGACTTCTCATTTAGTAATCTTGTTTGTGATATCATTATTTATTGGTCCGATGGCAAGTACAAAATCTATTACAGATCCTAGATTATTCTTGGATGCTAGAGATTATAAGGATGCATTGAGCAAAGGGATTTTGTTTTTTGAAGGGCAACGTTCGGGTAAATTGCCGTCGAGCCAACGAGTGAAATGGAGGGGCGATTCGGCTCTATCAGATGGAGAACTTGAAAATGTAAGATCCATTCTATTATTCTATATAAACAAAAATTATTTGGACGGCTAATGAAACATGTTGATATTATAGGTAAATTTAACTGGAGGATATTATGATGCTGGTGACAATGTGAAGTTTGGGTGGCCAATGTCATTTTCCATGAGTTTATTGAGTTGGGCCGCTTCCGAATATAAGAATGAGATCGCTTCAGCAAATCAGCTTCGTCACCTCCAAAATGCGATTCAATGGGGAACACTTTTCTTGCTCAGAGCTCACACATCGTCGACCACACTCTACACTCAGGTCACTGCTAGCTGCTGCTCTTTTTTCCCCGAGGAAAAAGTTGTAAAAATGTTTTATTTAAAATTGAATGATTTTTCCGTTGACTAACCAAGGTCTCAAGTTGACACAGGTCTCGAGTTGGAGTTTCAATTGTAACTACAAATCATTTCCCCGACTCAAACAAATTAAAAAAAAAAAAAGAACGATTTTCACGTGTCATAGTTCACAGTACTTATCGTGACTGATTGTGCTTACACGGGATTTTAATTCAGATTTTCAACGTAAAATGAAAAGTTTATTGCCATATTTTTTACGGTCATGATCAGTCAACCAAAAAAGCTTAATCGCTTAATTCGGTGCTCCGATCTTCAATTTCACGAATTCGATCAATTGACAAAATGTAAATAAATTTTTTTAGTAATTCTCATTCATCAGCTGAGTAAATTCTATAGTCGCAGTATTTTCTAAAATAATTAATAGGTAGGGGATGGGAACAACGACCATCAGTGTTGGGAGCGGCCCGAAGATATGGACACGACTCGAACACTGTACAAAATCAGCGCTTCTTCTCCCGGAACTGAGGTGGCTGCCGATGCTGCCGCCGCCCTTGCTGCTGCATCCATTGTTTTCAAGGATGTTTCTCCAAATTATTCCGCCCGACTCCTACGCCACTCAAAATTGGTGACTATATATATATATATATATTATACACTGTTTCACATAGTCTGAAAATTTAGTATATATAAGTAGAAGTGATTAAAGTTATTAAACTACTGTTGGTTTCAGTTGTTTCAGTTTGCAGACAAGTATAGAGGATCTTATCAGGTGTCTTGCCCCTTTTACTGTTCATACTCTGGTTACCAGGTAATAAAATACCAAACGACACCATTTTACTCTTAAGAATACACCATGCCCGTACTATGATAGTAGTGCTTATAAGACTGTATCATATTCTTCTATAAATCTATTAATGTTTCAAGCCAACTCGAGTTCAAATAGACCGAAGCTTGTCCGGATTGACCTGAAATTTATATTACAGAAACTCATCACTACAAAAATATGTCACTTGAGTATAACCTGTAAATTTACAAGCTTAATTCCCGCAACTAGTAGTACGTTACCCATATTCAACATCTTATCACTAGAGAAGAATTGAGATTATTAATGAAGTCGAGAAGTACAATAAGATAAGAATCTGAAGCCACAGTTGGATCGATATATAGATTTTGAGCCAATCATGCACCCACGTTATATTATTGTAAGACGAGTGATGATACACAAGGGCTGAGAATTTTGTTTTATTGGATTGATTAATATAAAGGATGAGTTGCTGTGGGCTGCTGCTTGGCTATATAAAGCAAGTGGAGACAACACATATCTAAATTACGTAACGAGTAATCAGGGATGGAGTCAGACCGTTTCTGAGTTCAGTTGGGATAATAAGTTTGCTGGGGCTCAAACTTTACTAGCCAAGGCAAGTATATGTTACCTCGAAATCTAATTTCCTATATTTAATCATAGTTAGTACAATATTTGAAAATTGAATTTTTTTTCAAAACGAAAAACAATAACAGGAGAGATTATTTCTTATCAGGAATTTCTTGATGGAAAGTCAAACCTCGCAAAATACAAGGATGGGGCTGATTCATTCGTGTGTGCGTTGTTGCCTGGAAGTAGCTCTCTGCAGATCAAAACAACCCCTGGTTAGTCAGACAATCATATTAAATTAATTAATTATATCACAAGGTACCCACCAATTAAGTAGTGTCTAATTATTACCGGAACATGAATTTCTCACTGGTCGTAAAATCGAAAAAACATCCCCCGTGCTTTATATATTTTAAAACATAAACACACACATAGTATTTCATCTTCTATCTCTTTATATGTATAAAGATGACCCATTTAAATTAAATAAAAACTTGCTCAAAAGACACATGTAAATCATGCTTTTGTCATTTAAACTAACAGGTCGTGGCACACGTTATGTGTGCGTTCCAGAAAAAATAGAGCAATATGAAATAAATCCCCGCATATCATATGATATTGCTAAATCCTGGATTCAAATATATGTTTTTTAGTAGCATGAAAACATTCTAAAGCCATGAAATCGTAAATAAATTAATAAAATATAATTGGAGTAGTTGGTTTACAGGTGGACTTCTATTTACTAGAGACAGCAGTAACCTACAATATGTGACGAGCGCATCGATGATACTTCTTGCCTATTCCAAAATCTTAAGCGCAGCTGGTGTCGAGGGAGTCCAATGTGGATCAGTCCATTTTTCCAATTCTCAAATCAAAGACTTTGCAAAATCACAGGTTAATGAATTTATTATAATGTAATTATTTGACCAGACTACTTATTCTATTGTTAAACCACTACACTACTTAATGGTTCGGTACGTAAAACCTAAACACAGCATGCAATTTGCTTTAAAAGGACATGATCTAGCTATTAATTAGGCTAGGTTATTAATATTTTCAAAGGGTTAGCGAAATTCAAACATAAATAAATGCTTAAACCACAAATTATATCCTAGAAATATAGGATAGCAAAGTACGTAGGTGATCGATCGATCACGTATATTCTAGTTTGGCATTTTCTTCAAGGTTTTAATTACTACGAAATTAGCTTCATCTTAGTTTCCACAGTGCTCTCCAACTTGGTTGACAATTAGGGGTGTAAAGGAAAGGAGCCGGTTCACGAGATTCTCGAACTGACTCGAAAAACATTTGATTCATATTCGAGCTTATCGAATTCGATACGAACTCGAACATGTTCAAACTTTTTTCGAACCGAACTCGAAATCAAATTATTTTATTCTATAGTCTACAAGCTACTCGCGAGCTTTAGTATTTCATTAATATAATATAATTATATATTAAATAAATAAATTTCGAGCGTTTTGATTACTTATTTTCGAACTGTAATTCAAATAGTTTGCAAACATGTTTGAATCTTTTGAGTCAAAATCGAACTCGAGCTTTAATTCGTGCTAAAGTTTTAAAATTTTTGAACTTCGAATAGAGCTCGAACTCAAATATAACTAAATCGAGTCGAATTCGAACATTCAAATTTTCGTTATATTCGGCTCTATTTGATTCGTTTATACCCCTGTAGTATTCTAATTAATCCTATCCTCATTAATTAATTAAATTTTGACTTTATTAACACACTGCAAACACAATTATGTGTATATGTGTATTATATATATATACAAGCTTTTGAGTGACATAATCCATTTGAAAGTAGGCAATTTGAACGTGTAATACTTAAAATTTAATATTCCTAATGTGATCCTTCTAGATATTAACACGAGTATTTTAATAAATTTAAGAGTACAAGGACCCAAAAAAAAAATTTATTCTTTTGATAATTCCAATACAACATTAATAAAAACACCAACACGCACACACACACACACACACACACACACATATATATAATCACTTCATGAGCTCAAAAATTTAGACTTAATTAATACCTCAAACACCCTACTTCTTTATTAATTTTAGGGATAATTACCAATTTTTTTGTTGCAATTTCGATATTTTATAATCAAAATAAAGTTTTAGCCTTGTATCTATCCTTTTTTATATATATATAATTTTGATTATTTGTTTTTCAATTTTTATTCTTTGTTTATATGGAAGTGTTTACGAGCTGAGGTACTTGGAATTTAAAAAAACAAAAACAAAAACAAAGACAGTAGATTGAAATTGAATTGGTAAACATAAAAGATCTAAATCAAAAGGAGACAAAAATAAATGACCAAATTTATAGTTTTCTTTTTATTTTACCATGAGAGACTCAAATCGAGTGCCGAAAATTATATATTTTCACCCTGCTATAGAGCTCATAATTATCTGATCAGCGTGAGATGTGGTTTCTGGCTTCACAGGTGGACTACATCCTTGGAAATAACCCCAAGAAGATGTCATACATGGTTGGATTTGGCAACAAATCCCCCACACAATTACACCACAGAGGTGCATCAATTCCCTCAATCCATACACATCCTGCCAAAGTGAGCTGCAATGAGGGGTATTCAGACTGGTATTCATCTTCAAAGCCAAATCCGAACACACATATAGGCGCCATTGTTGGAGGACCGAATTCGAATGATGAGTTCACAGATTCAAGATCGGATTACTCACATTTAGAGCCCACCACATACATGAATGCAGCTTTTGTAGGATCTGTGGCTGCTTTAGTTGGTGGCCACACTGATCTGCCTAGGTGCTTGAATTTGCATGCTAATACAATCAAAGATGCGGTCCATGGAGAAGAAATATAATGGGAGTTAGCTACCTAAGTTTCTGTGTGTAAATATAAATTAAAAAATTACATAGAATTAAGGGCTTGTGTTGATGTGTGTTATATTATTAACTATGAACGTAATAATAATAAAAATTTTAAAAAGTGAGATTTTTATAAAATATATATTACACATTCTATGATTGATTTTTGTTTATTTATTTTTTTCGCGCGTGGGTCTCATTTGTTAAAAAAAATTTAATTTTTGAGTAGAGATGTGGGAAAATCAATTAATTAATTATACTTTGAAATAATTAATGATGTGACTATTTCATTAATTATATTATATGTAAGTTATTTATGAACGCATATTTGTGGGAATTGTTTAGATAAACAATTTTGATGCATTGGGTACATACAAAACAAGAAAACTAATTAAGAATGTCACTGGTAATATTTTCCACTAAACTAATTAATTTTCATCAATTAAAACGGAAGTGTATCATTATTATATCAACACATGTACCATGGATAAGATCATTGAAGTTTCTTTTGGAAGCAGAAAATAATCAGAATATTTAATTAATCTTACTCTATGTAACAATAACATTGTCGATCGCATGTTCTCAATTCTTGAAATATATGATCAGCTACATGATCTTACCGGAAACTGTGGAGAAGATGTATGTGAATTGCCCAGCTCTGAAACAAAATCATCAAAATCTTCCAAACCCGAAAAGAATTCACCGTTCAGTATCAAATCATCGGACATGTCGAAATCATCAGCATCATTTATATCAGCCATAATTATTTTTCCCTCTTGTTTAATTCTTGGATGAAAATCTTCGTCTGTTGACGAAAAATGCGTATGGGTTTTTGTCGAATTGGGGCTGCTTGGTTCCTCGTCTTTTTCTTGCTTAACAAGAGGCATGTTTGGTGCTTTTGAAGATGGGAATTTTTGCCGGATTGTACCGGATAAGGAGTTTCTCCGAGTAGGCAGGCTGTGGCTGTGCTCTGCAGTATAGGTTAAGATAAACATTCCAGGATCATCACAGCTTTGCTCCACTTGTTTCCGTGCCAAACAGCCCTTTGAGCTGCTACACCTATAATAGCTCCTGTTCACACATATACATAAACTGGTTAGAGTAATTAAGTAGATTTAGCCCTTAGAATGAGTTTGGTGATTTAAGGTTACCATGATTTTAGATATTTTATTTAATACATATGGGAAGTAGAAAAATTCAAGAAATCGACCTTTACAATTCGAAATAAGTTAAATATGCAGTGATGCAGCGATCTTTAAGTTATTAGGCGATTGAGATGAATGGATCATTTGCACATTTTCAAATCAATTAATATGGATATAGAACAATAAGATGGAGGAGCAACAACTTGAAATGCAAAGCATTTATCATGCAATAAATATTCAGACCTTGGATATGGTGAACCCTTGATAGGTTTTTGGCCATACTTGCGCCAAGCCCACTTATCAGAAGTAATATCATCTGCAGAAACTTGAATCACCACTCGTTTATGCTGATTCTTCCTACATAAAGTACAGGAAAATAATTTTAAAAAATATAATAAAAACCAACCTGTTAATTGACTACACAGAATTAAATTCAAATACTATTCTACATACCTTCTTTTGTATTTTGGGGTAGAAACAGCTTTACAAACGCTTTTAGCATAATTATTCCCTGATGATTGATCAGATTCTTGATTTCTCTTATAGCCCTCCACACCAGATTTCTGCTCATTTTCTTGAAACCCAAAAGAACTCTGTGCTGCAACATGGTAAAATGGCTTGTAAAGCTCCTCCAATCCATTCCTCGAATCCATTTCCCTATCGAAAATTCCAGGAAAACTAGCAAAAAACTCATGATCTATCGACTGATAACCACCGGAAATGAAGTCCGAAAACAAATTGTCATCATGATAACGATCAAATGTATCCATATCAGCAATCTTTGACAAATCACCACTTGATCCTCTAACTATTGCTTGCAAACTCCAATCTTCCATATCAGCGCCTGCTGCAGATTGAGCCATGAAACACGACGCTTGAATAAACTAAATATATATCCAATCAGGCCTGATAATAGCAGTTTCTTTGACTATTCTTCAGTCTGAGGAACGAATATTTTAAAGGGATGAACCAGATTACCGACGTCTATATCCACACCGAAAAGATTGAATATTTTTCGTTGTTTTTCCATATTGCTTGCGTTGAGTTTTTCCTTAATGTCAAAGGGCTCATCCCCATGTGGGGAAATCTAAAAGTGTCACACGCTTTCACCGATATGAATCGCCATTTTGTTCTCACTTGCTGACGAGGATGTGAGGAATAATAATAATAATAATAAGAGAAACTAAGTTGGACTGAAGGGTAGTGATGTTGAAAAAAGGTGATATTTGATCGTTTATATAATATATATTTTTGATGATGTCATGCAAACGATTGGATTACTCATTATTTAAAATTATCTCATCTTTGTATTTACACTCAATTATTTGTACGAATAAATATTTAATTTTTTTTAATTGACTTTGAATTAGTCAAGATATTTAACACTCTTTTTTTATTAGGTAACCTACCTCTTAGGCAAGGCCATTGAAGCAATCTAATAATTTTGCTATTTTTTTGGGAGGGTGGGTATGTCTATTATACTTTGTATTTATATATTAAGCGAAAATAAATTTTTTTTATATCTTGATTCATAAAGTTTTCAACGTAATTTTGATGCACTAACTTTGATTTTATTTTTTTCATCGGTCGGAATACTGATATGACATCGAAATGACATGAAATAAAAAAGTGGTGGCCTGACATCGGTGCTTGTCTATACCACTTCAACAATTAGACAAAAATAACATAAAATTAAAAATTAGTGTACAAAAACTAAATTTTGAAAACATAATGAACCAAAATCCAAAATCCGATAAGTTGGTGGACCAAAAAAATTAATTTATGTATATATACACGACTCAGGAGAATAACATATCGAATTTGTGGCAATTATAAAACCAAATGTTATTATTATACTATGGTTAAAATTGAAAATGTTGTAGTATATTTTATATGAATTTTATCTGATTTGAGTTAAATAATAGATTTTATGATATATTTTAGATATTGAATTTTTTAGGAGTATGTTACATAAATAATGGTATAGATATATATGTAGCTATACATGCCGATTGGCCTAACCATAAAAGGCCAAACCTGTCAGAATAAATATTTCAAAAGGTTTTATGTTTTGATCTTTTATTTATGTAGCTTATCTAAGGTGATAAGACATGGTTCAATTTCTAAATAATGATATTTTAATCTTTGTTGAGGGTAAATTAATTAATAATTAGTATTATTACCATATTACCTACATATTAGTATAGCATTTCTTGTCTATTCTTCCCTGACTTGTGTAAATGAACAGGTCAATTAATTAATATTTACTACCAGATTGCCACTACGGCAATCGTTTGCGAAATTTTGATTGCAGATCGAGGCTAAACTTATTTTTGGGTGGAAAAAAATACCAAATTTTCGATATACTGAGGTTACCGTACCGAAAAATACCGAATTTATCGAAATTTTTGGTATACCGAAATTTTTGGTATGGTATGGTACCGATACCGAAATTTTCGGTATGATAACGGTATGGAATTTGAAATTTTCGGTATTTGTCGAAATACCGAAATTATATATATAAATTAAAAAATATATAATATTTATAAATAATTAAGTTAAATTTTTTAAAAAATATAAGGTATTTTTTTTTGTATAAAACGATATATATTGATACCGTACTAAAATAAAGAATTTAACTTCTGTTTGGACTCAACATGTTGGAATAGTCCAAATCAAAGTTCAGTGAAGCAAATCGACTCATAGTTGAGAATTTAAACTGTTGAGAACGCTTATTTCTGTAGCATAACCTTACAGCTAGTTAGAGGACTGGATGCTGAGCCTCGACTTGTTGAAAAATTGACAGGCTTCAGAAATCACAGGACTTCAGACATTGTTGCAAAGATAGCAGATGAATAAGTCGTACATGTTGCGTTTGAAGTTTATTGGTGTTCATTGATATCTTGGATCTTCAGACACATGTTGCGGTTGGTGTTTATTGTCTTTATGGATTTGTTTTGTATATATCTTTCCTGGTCTCTTTGACTGTCTTGAGGGATTTGTTTAGTATTGGTAATCATTGGCCTTATAATTACAAGAGAATGATTTTTTATATGTATACTTTCAGTATGACGGTATTTTACCGATACTGTACCGACTTTCGGTATATCGAAAATTCGGTAAGGTAACGGTATCATTTTTCTCATACCGATATTTTCGATACGGTATACGATATCCGAAATTTCGGTACGATATACCGTACCGACCACCTCTAATTACTTACTAATTAGAATGGGATGTAATATATTTCATATATATAGATAATATATGTTAACTAGATATTTATAGGCTTTATTAATTATAATAATAAATAAAAAATAATAAATAAAAACATAAATAAATGTGTTGAAAGAAACAAAACAAAAATGGTCCATCTACCAGAAAAAAAAGGTGAAGGAAATTATATATTATTATAGATGGAAAAATGAGGACCGATTTTGTGTAATATAGTTTCAACGCACCAATGACGGTGGCGGATTTAGGGGGCTTGGAAAAAATTGATGTACCAGCTTGCAAGTTGATATAAAAGTATATGCATTAACGTGAACTTTAGGGATTACAGAATATAAATGACTACTTTTTAATTTGGACTACAGACAACTCTAGTTTCCATGCCAAATTTATTTGCCTTTCCCATATATACACGCTTCTTTATTATTCTCCCTATTTGTTTTTACATACAATTAGGAATATACAATATACATCAATCACGAACTCGATCGGGATTTGACTTCTAATATTTTAAATTTAAGTTATATATTGATGCTCTGATCATAATTATTTGGGCATCTCTATGACCTACACCAAGTTTTTGGAACGAACTTGGGAAAGTAATGTCCGAGGAAGAGGAAGACGGATGGTCTGAAGGTCGAGATAAAGGGTTGAACTTGAACATTTTGTAATTGAAGTAACATTATAGTAGGCGAAAATTGGGTTCATTGCAAAAAGTGAATGAGGAAAAAAACCTCGAAGGAAGAGGGGTTGAATGAACACCCCGAACGAGGAAACGAAGAGATGAGTTTGGACACTTCTATAATAGTCTGACATTACGTCAGCAAAGATCTGGAACTCGGTTTCCGAACTCAAAGAAGTAGTTAGCTTGGGCATGAGCTGAAGAACTTAGTGGTTGGGAAGACACTAGATTGAGATTAAACGAGCAGGAATTAGGCCTAAGTAGATGCTCGTCTCAAGGATGTAAGCTTTGATCCAGATAATCGGGAAAACATTGCACGACGTTGTATGTATCAAACTTGTATGCAATTATGAGTATGTCAATCGGCACATGGATGGGCTAAAACTGACTTGGCAAAGCTAATGACAATACAAATATCCTGGGTCGTAGTACGGAATATAGTCTTTAATGTGGTATTTAATGAAACATGTAAAGGAGCATTTAATGGAGCATTTAATGTAGGAATGGTCTGATGTCTAGTCAAAGCAGACTTGTGGATTCTGCGATCGAGATCATAATTAGTTTTCTCCTATATATAATATATATCACATTTGTATGTATTTATACATTGTGAGTTTTCTTTTCGTGAGCTCAATAATTGACTTAAGTGTCAAAGTGACTATACGAGAAAAATCTTATGTGCGTTCCATTCACAAATTTTATGTTTGTGTGTAAGAGTTGCAGCTTAAAATATTTCAGGGAGATCAGCCTTTAGAGCTCAGTTTCTATCAAAACCTATTCCTGGGAACTCAATCATTCCCGTATTGAGCACCAGCCATAAGGATATTTTCAGCTCCGGAAACAGACATCAACTATAGATATTTTTAACAAGTACACATACAACATTATGAAACTTTGTCATTTGTGGATTTTAAATCCATTTGATTGATTTTGATAAATTTATGTTGTGTGGATTTAAAAAAAAAATTCCTTTTCTAATTAGGTAGATTTAATTATAATTATGAAGAATTTGAAATAGATAAAAAAATAATGTTATTTCACATTTATTCCCCAAATTTCTCGCAAAATCAAATATTCCGCACCGAATGAAATACATCAAATCCAAAAGTCATCACATCCAATAGGTGAGTATCACTTCATTGATAAGCACAGACATTAGCACGATTGGTGAGCAGAATAATATATTTATGTGTGTGTGTGACCTTGTTGGACGGTGGCATGTGAGTTTGTATATTTGAAGGTATTCTATAATTTTAATTAGTCCTTTAATTTGTGCCCACCTTTCTTATATACGCATGTGTAGGATGTAGACAGACGTAGAATATGGGAACAAATAAATATCAATGGATGAAAGCTGGCTGATTGGCGATATGTTAGGATCTATATAAAGAAAAACCATATCACGTCGGTGGGATTATAATCAAAATTTTAGGCTGGATTTTAAATGGGTTTTCAGTCAAATGGCATGTTAATCAATTGTCAACACAACTCGTAAGAATAAGAAAGTGAATAAAATCTCGAGATCTACCTACAAAAGTTATTTGTCAACACAAATAGTTCCATATTGTTTATATATATTTTTGGAAATGGGAAAGATTAAGACGAAAGTAATTTGTTTGGGAACCGTACAAAAGAAATAAAGAATTCAACATGCGTAGATTTTTTTTAACAAACATTTATAAATCTCTTTTATAAAAATGTTTCACAATTTTTTATAAAAAATTATAGAGTTGTTTTAAGAATAAATATATGTTTGGACAATTATTTTGTAAAAACATTTTTACAGTTGAAAAGTTTCTAAAAGTTATAGAAACATCAAAAAACACTTCTCAATTATTCTTAAAAAAAATATAATTGGATAACATAATTTTTTTAGAAACATTTTATGAAATCTGTATATGAATATTGTCAAAACACATATTTTACGTTATTAAAATACTTGCTCAAACATAACTCAATAATCCAGTTACTATTTTTTGTTCCTACTTTATGCAAATAAACATGTGTTATGTATTACAGTCAATTCTTTTATATTTATTATAACCCGCAATGGAATCAAGAGTGTGAAGCTATCCATCACTTTAAATTACAATAATTACTTTGACCGCAGAATAACAGGAATTTCAAAAATCCACGCGGGGCATGCCTTCAAACGATATAGTATAAAATAATTAAAAATAATAATAATAATTTAACCATGATCTTATTCGATTCTTTTTTCTGACTGAGTGAGTTGTGATATTAAAATTTGTATTATTCCCATGGTTTTCAGTTTTTATTGTTTTTATTTTCATTTATATGGAATTCTTGAATGATGGATTGAGTTTGAATAGTTTTGTTCGACTTATTTAAGAATTACTCTATTTTCAACATACCTTATATAGGTTCATTATGAATAGTAAGAAAACTGAGTTTTTTGAAAATTGTTATGAATGAACTATTTAAAATTTCATGAGAGTCTTGACTTGTAATATCATTATCATTTTTAACTTACAATAGTGGAAACATATATAACATTTGACTTTATAAAAGATAAATCGAATACTAGCCGTACGATCTCGAATGAAAGACGTACAAGTGTAATTTCACATTCTTGCTGAGCCAATAAGATCCGTACAATCGATCATTTACGTGTCAATGTGAACTCACATTTTCAGACTAAGTTCATATTGTTCAGATGAATCATATATATCGGTTAAAACTCGTAATTCATTAGAATCGTTTTATGGGCCGAAGCCGCGTTGTTCAGTGGACTTAAAATCCGATAATAGATCTTTTTCTCATTCATTCGTTCAGTTACTAGCATATCGGTAACCAGTTAGGAACCAATAAAATTTCAAAAATCAAATATGTAGAGTGATATGATTAATATAATATGAATGCACAATACGATGCATATACGAATAAATCAGCAGTTTTGAAATCAGAAATGAACTCACGGTAGAAATCTTACAACGGTAGCTTACTTTTTCTTATCGGTTTCGATTCCAAGCCAAGATAATTTCTTATAATATAATTTAAGTCATTTTATATTGACTAGAACCTGTAGTAAAACATTTTTAAATCATTTTCATGTCAAACTAATGTCAGTTAATTTTGTTTACGGTTTTAAAAATTCATATTAATTAAAATACAAGTCCAAAAATTATCAATTATCAAGTTTTCCAGAAATGCCTAAAATTAGTGAAGAAATGGCTGGAAAATGAGAAAACAAAGAAACGTGACGACACATGTAGTGTTTCTTGGTTTTCTCAGTACGCGCCGCCTCACCGGCACGTGAGGAAGCTCCGTCAGCCACGCCGCCTCCATTTTCACGAGATGTGAGCCCAAGTATAAGCATATTTCATCCATTCAAAAACCACATTCAGTGCATCCCATCCACCTCTAGACCTTTCCCCAACAAACAAAAGATGAAATTTATCAAGCCCAAGCCCAAGCCTAAGCCCAGACCCAAGTCCAGTTAGCAACCAAACATAGCATAGCATAACCAACCCGATTAGACATTAGTGATCAAATTACTTAAATTTCCAAATGAACCAAAGATCGCGAACTAAACTTGAATTTGACCCGAAAGCACAATAAGACCAATTTGCTGGATCATCAATGTAATTTTTCCTTTCCGGTTAAAACACCTAATAAACACATAGGAAATCTGGCTTTTGGAGCATTTTCACTTCCCAGCCATGTTCAAGCATTTTAAGAACAAATATTCTACAGTTGTAAGTGGTTTTTATGCTTTCAAATTATAATGTTCTGAATCGAAAAATATTCCCTATAAATCAAAATTTTCATTTTATCTCATTTTGAATAAAATTCTATCTTCAAATTACCATAGAAAAATCTTAATATAGTCGCAATTAACTTGCTATATGATTATAACACACATTCCATTCAAAAAAAATTAAAAATTATGAGGGTCTTGCTACATGCACAACGAGCGAGTGTTACATATTATGTTACAAAATATATCTGAAATAACAAAATTATCTTAAATGCGTTTTTTTGAAAAAGTTTTCCAAATAAAATAGAAGGATAATTTTGTCATTTCAAATACATTTTGCAATCCAATTTGTTTCGTACATATAGCATTTTCCAAATTATGATACTTCCCATCCCATTGTACACATTCATCTATCAATTAAAATAGAAGGTGATTCTTTAGATAGGCACATCAACAATGCCAAATCATTTCTAAATTCTCTATACACAAAGGAGGTATTTTTATAGCAGATATAGAAATAAAACAAAAAGTACACAACATCTTGTAAAATTTAGGGGGGAGAATTAAAATTTCGGTCATTTATTGCGATTTTAATCTTTTGTAGTTTTAATATGCAAGTTTTGTTTGTTTTATAATTACAATAATTTGTTTTGCAATTTTTGTTTTAACATTATTCATTGTTGATGTGACATCAAATATTGTAGATATGTCTTGCACCACAGAGACCATTGCTGACATATCTTGGGCTAGACTGAAATTTGATTACTCAATGAACTAGAATAATTTTACAAATTTCTCAATTTGAACATATATAGAAAAAAAAAAAAAAAAAAAAAAAAAAAAAAAAAAAAAAAAAANTTGAAATGCATGAGAATTGGAGCATTTCATGTGCTCCAACGATTTGTACCACAACCAATCATCAACGGTTATGCCAAGCTAAGAAGAGAATACAACCTAGCTAGAATTGAAGTAGACCATTTGTTTCACGAGGCGGAATGGAGCGAAGCTTCCAGAGACTAGCTCCAACATATGAACTGGCCGTGATTATCCAAACCAAAGCGCCCCTCTTTCTGTGAAATCTCTCCGCCGTGACAGTGATCGAGGGCTGCGGCATATATGACGGTTCAGATTTCAAGTTTTTCAAGAATCGACGGCTGAGAATAGATGGTAGTAAGCATAGCATGCCCACGTTTAAAATGCAAATAATTAAATAAAGGTAATTATTTTCATTTAATATATAAAATTGCTAAACTTTTAGTTTAACTTAAACTATATATAATAACCTTGTTAATCTCAATATCACCACAAACATAAAAACTATATATCCTAAAATTTATTAATTAAGTACGTAAGAGGTATGATAAATTTCAGCTATTTTCATGAATATTTCAAATGCCTAACTGAATTTACTAATACTCAGACGATATGGGTCACAACACACTATATATAATTTTTCCAACATCTGATCCTCATTTATGATTTCTATCATGCATGCAACGTGTTTGACATTGCCAAGTAGTGTCAAATGTGTAGTTGTTCCTTTCATTGGGCAAGGTTGTCAAATGTTTTTTCCGTCGTTATTCTTCGATTCACACTAGGTAAATTCTCAGGTAACACAATAGCCTGCAAGCCATATGCAACATGCTAGCTCGAAAGTGTGTTGATAAGAGGAATCGAACTTATGACCATTAGTCATTTATTCACTTATTTCACCAACTCGAATACCGAATGAGAATTTGTTTCTTAATTGACATTAATCTTGTTCACTTCAACAATATAAGATTCGATGCTGGCTTCCGGGTACTAGGCCAATCTCTCTCTCTCTCTCTCTCTCTCTCTATATATATATATATATATA